>NC_092224.1:11246704-11449204 GCF_036320965.1 Panulirus ornatus
AAGAAACCTTTATCCTTGTAAGACATGGTGTTTGTAAAACTTTCATGTCCTTAATATATTCTGCTTTTATCTACTTCCTTCACTGAAAGATCTGTTTATCATAAGTAAAACCTTAACTCTGTCTCTACTTTTATCCCTGAAACCAGAATCACAGATCATAATTTCAGGAAAAAGGCAATGTTTACGAAATGTATAACTCACAACGAATCACAAGCTACCTTTCTTGATTCCTCTAATGGATCATCTAATCACATCAGTTAGCACAAACACAGTATCTAAAATCACTAGCAATGAATGATTAGCATTCCACAGTTTTATCTTGGCTTTCAGGTATGGTGCCTCGTCACCTCACTCCTGTTAGCGGCGCAGGACAACCACCTCTAGACCTCAATATATAAAAAGAGACGAGTGTTGAGACAATTCATTAGTCATCGTTTGACCTACCTCTAGGACACTGGCACACATGTCGACACGGGTTACAACAGGCTAGGCCAGTAAGTTGGTTCTGTTATCTCAGACATTTTAAAACTGCTGTTGAAAATATCATAGATTGTTGGATAACATTAAAAGCTTCACATGATGACTATTTCAAAGTCGTTCATGCATCCTTGGCAACCTTTCCGTTTACCAAATGGCGTCCTAGGTACGTCTCTTCGTTGTATATCAACTGACTTATATTTCTTTCTTGTATCTCCCCTGATGATGTGATTATTACTCAAAAGTGCACTTGGGAACTTATCGTCTTTCATTTCCTCTTGGGCTCATGGGAATATATATATATATATATATATATATATATATATATATATATATATATATATATATATATATATATATATATATATACCTGTACCATGGCTACATCATATACTATATTTTCTTTTACCAAATTCTTGAAAATCGTAATGTATAGATGGTCTATTTGCTTGCAAGATTTATGGAATATAACTCTTGCACACCCGCGTATTTCAGGCCATGATAATTCAGTAACCATGTTTCTGACAAACTAACTTCAATACCACTGGTAACTAATCATAAAGGAAAATTTCTCATTTAATCTCGGTAGACATTTAATAACGACAATCAACAGTCCTTCAATAAACTGATGAACGCCTACGAAGTGCAGGTCGTTAAAGTAGTTTAGTTTATATACAATTCAGCTTACAATAACCTTCTATATACAGTATGAAGACTCGGGTAGCTGGTAGCTGTAACGCTACATTAAATTTCTTGCGTCATACGTCTAACGAAGATGTGAGAAGAGAACTAATTTCAACTTTTACAAGCTTCGGGGAAGCAACCTGTTACCAGCTTATCTACGCTCTAAAATTCGCAAGTATAATCACGTACGAGGAAAAACCCGTATTGAAAAGTAGGTTTAGATAAAACGCGACACGAAATTGAAAAAAATAACTGGTTAATAACGTCATCCGTAACGTCATCAGTGAACGACAGACACACATCTACCAACGGAAATAAAAACAAGTTAAAGTATCTTACATTAGTTACGATTCCTAGGGATACAAACACAACGTAACTATTTCTGTTGGGTACTGTAGATCTCTATACGGACGGAAGTAACCAACAGCATTTCACCCGAAGTAAACACTGTAAGGTTTTGTAATGGTGATCAAGGTATGAAACGTCTCTGTTGTTTCACCTTTGCCTGTTGCTGCAATACGATATTGTCGTTTCCTTCCACGAATATACGATTCTTATTTTCTTATTTCCCAACCAGCATAGACAACTGATAATTTCTGATTTTTTCCAAGCCTGCTTCCCTAAACTTTCAACCGGTCGTGAATGTCACTAAT
This sequence comes from Panulirus ornatus, assembly GCF_036320965.1. Classification (NCBI taxonomy): domain Eukaryota; kingdom Metazoa; phylum Arthropoda; class Malacostraca; order Decapoda; family Palinuridae; genus Panulirus; species Panulirus ornatus. The sequence goes on from NC_092224.1 coordinate 11,248,519, forward strand.
GCCCTTTCTGTGCCTGCAATAAGTAGGTATATTACCATATTCCCAATTTGGTACTGTCCCTCACAAGACAGTAAAAAGTATAATCTTTGGTGGAACTAAAAAGCCTAAGCTTTTCTGAAAGAAGAAAAAGCCTCTTATTTCCTTCTTATCCAGGTTTATACTGAAACTCTGTCGTCCTCCCATCCCCGGCTTGTAATACATTCCTCACTTGTGTTCTGACTATATACCTGGATATCATTGTAATATTCTCATCACTTCTATACGACCAGGAGTGAGGTATGTCCTTATTTCTAATGTTTCTATCATACGATCATATTTTTGTTCGAACTATATCCCTGGCTATCATCTTAATATTCTCATTACTTTTACACGACCATGAGTGTAGTATATCTTAATTTCTTATTCTTCCAATACCTTCTAATGTAATACGTTTAGTCGCATGTGTAACCCGTCGTACTACCACAAGAAAGCAATCATCTTCTCGTTACTGATAAAGAAAAATTTTTTTCACTCAACCCAGGCAAACTCGGATGATCGTCTTATCTCTCTGTTTACCCTTAGTTTATCACGTATGATCTAAACCTCACGTGATGACTCCAGCTTACGTTTGGGAAATGTAATATTCTTGGAATACTTCAGGTCAGGTCATATTACATGTCAAGGATGTGAGGTTAGGTCAGGTCAAGCCTACGGCACCACCCACCGTCTACTCAGGGGTGGATATTGGGAGACCAGAACTAGGAATAGTGGCTCACCAAAACATAAACCCAAATTGCTGGCCTTTATATACGATCCATGCGAAACAAGATGGATGAACGATACTGCTTGGTAAATACTGAACACGTTCATATCACTGAATTAATAGAAGTATTTCTAACACAAAAATACAACGACCTAATCAGAACATACAACTCGCTGGTTTATAATTTGTTTGTAAGGGATCGAGACGATTGATGAGGCGGAACTGAACTGTGTGTTAGAGCATATCTAAACCCCGCTGAAGTTCATAATACATCAGACACAACCGTTGAACGCGTGTGAGGTCAAATTAGCACACAGTCAACCCGTCTTTACAGTACTGCCGTGTATGGACACCCTAGTCAGTCAATTGATATTGGTTGATATTGTCTTGTACAATAGTTTTGACCGACTAATAAAAGAAAGAAATTCGATCTTTCTGGGCAATTCTAATCATCCAGAAATCAACTGGCAAATTATCTCCAGGGTAGAGAGTGGATACGCGAGACTTACCAACTTTGCTGAAGAAAATTTTCTCTACTAACTTGTCATAGAGCCGAGGAAGGAAGTTAATGTACTTAGTCTAGTTTTTGCATCCCAGGAGTTAAGTTCTTAGTAACTAAAGTTTGTGATGGCGAACACCTGGGTACATTGATTACTCATATAGCCTGCTTTAAGGTAACAACCAGGCATTATTCTACAATTTATCCACATCAGAAGTAATATACATGTGATAAGTAACGAGGCTGGAACTTAAAAGTTTATATTTACTCTTATTTTTGTATAATAAGTAAAGTGATGCAAGTCTTTGGTGATGAGATGCATGACATATTCGCATGCACTCTCATTTCTGACTTTCCTATCGAAATTTCCTTTAGATATTTCAATTCTGCAAGGTATGTTTTCCACCTGTTTTCTGTAAGGTGTGTTGCCCGAGAAGTAGAGGGTAGGGAGACAGAGCCTCTGCTTTGGTATTATTTCCTTCTAGTGCATTTTAAGGAGACCACAGCTTCTTCAGTAGTGTTAAGACCAGACCACTTCGCTTAGACCTTGGGGTCTGTGTATCTCTATGTAACATAATCTGTCTATCTATCTGCGGATACACTAAGTGAAATTACTTCCCGGAACATCAACAGTTGGTCCTAAGTGCGACCATTAGAACGGGTACACTCACACAGCAGAAAACTAACTGATTAAACATTTGAGTGTTTGATCTTAAAATTGCTTAAATCAACACGTAATGGGAACAAGAGCAGGAGATTACACTGTGGTAATGTGTAGCCTTCTCGTCTTTATCTCTGATGGTTTGGTTTAGATGATATGGCTTACATCACTGGACAGTCTGCCTTTGTTAGTGTGTTTTCTCTTCATTTACCTCTAGTCTTAGTTTTAATCATCGCATTGACTGATTCTCTTCTCTGATTTCTACTTTACCTCTTTATTTACCTCTTTCTTTGCTCAGTTTCCTTATTTCTAGCATATACCCTTTTTGTCAATTTTTATCCTTTTTTTTGTATTTTTTTCTTTTCATTTTTTATTTCTTCGATAATAAAAATTTTTCCCTTCATTAATTCTGTTATCGACATTCCTCCGTATCTTATGTTTCCATTTTCCTCCATTTTTCTTCTTTTCTGTTCCCTTCCATCATGTCGGTAGGAGGGCAAGAAGTTCAAGTACCGATGGCCTTGAATTACAGAAGAGATGCTCTTGAAAATACCCACTTGTATACCATAGTCTCAAAGGCTGTTTTCCTACAACTTTAAAATAATTGATAAAAGTTACGATCGTTATGTACTCCTGCTACTTTCTCAAGATCACCGAACTACGCAAAGCCATAGAAACAATAACATAAACAAATAGCATAAGATGAAACACCTTCAGGACTCGAAGAAAAGGAAATAATTCAATGACAGTCGACATGTCTCACAGGACAGTCATACGAGACAGATGTGTTTCAGGAAGCCATGGGTGAATCCTGGCTTAGTATACAACACTACACCCTCCTCATCCTAACCATCATTCCCTACGTAGAAATGAAAAGCTTACTCCTGCCTCACACTTCAATAGCCTAAAGGCTCCTTACAGATTCACCCGCCTTCAACTAACAAAACGCTGACAAAACACACCGAAATAACCCAACAGGCACTAGGCAAACGTCCTCCCATTCCAGCCCTAAACGCCAACCCACCAGACATATGCCCATTTAAAACAACACTCCCCAGACATAAGCGAGTTATACTTTCTCGGCTGAGTTCAACTCTACAAAAATAACAAACATCGATTCAACATATCCCGAGATCCATCATGTCCAAGACGCATCTTCCATTCTGAGGCCACTAAACACTCCCATACTGTCTTGCGCACATCTCACACAGACATACCTACATCACCACCACACTCACTGACCTAAGGTCTTGCTCGGTGGACGTGGCTAACTTACTGAACGCTGCTGGAGCTCTCTAAAGGGGGTTCCTGAGGTAGGGAGGTGGGATAAGGGTAGACATATGTCTTGGTATCGTATATGACAGCTAGGGAGTGGATGTGAGCAAATAAGTACAATCTATATGCCTGTTCCTCAACCTACCCAGCTAACGTAGGAAACGGAGAACGAGACATATAGATGGGTAGATATCTAACAGCGGGAAGGGGGGGAACTGTGAATCTATTGTAACGTTTACCGTCATAAGTGATGAAGAATAACTTAGGTCTTTTTTAATCAACAACGCTGGCTCAGGAGATGAGAAGCTATTCCCTGGGAAGTTATGTCATACAATAACCATCTTCCTCACCAGTAATTCATTTACCTGCTCATATACTGAGTAATAAAGGAAAAATGTGTACATTTATGTTCTGGGGAGTAGGATGATCTCTACAGGAATTATCTACATATATCAAAGCATTTACAGATTTCTTAAAAAGATTGTTTCAAAGAAAAAAAAATCATTGCGATTTTTCAAAAACCTCTCTCTCATCAAATTTATAATTAGACTTCATTAAATATTATATACAGAAGGAATGGCAGGTATGCTTTTACCTGAGCCTCATCTTGATTTATCTATTTATACCCAAAAGATTTTTTTTCGGATAAAATCATTAAAAGAGCTTTAAAATTACACACAGCTCTCTTGTTTCAGATAACATCTTTCTTGACCTCCTCTAGGCCTTTACTGTAATATCTTTGTCTTCAAGTAACCAGACTTGATATGCGTAGAATAATTTATCTCTGCTAGGAATCTTAGGCAGTTTGTTGAGCATCTCTTTAAATTCACTTCTTGTAACCTGATTCGACCCCAAGGCCCCCATTTCGGGGGGTTCCCGCAGCTTCATGGCTGCTCTCCCTCAAGAGCTGAAAAATGGTGGACTGCTCTGAACAGAAAAGTTCCTCAGCGAGACTGTACTCGTTTTCGTCCACTGGCGATGGATAAGCCTCGCCGAAGGTGACGTTTTTACTCGAGGTGTAAACACAGACAAGCGAGTCCGGCAACACGCGTAAATCAAGTACGTAAACCAACTGGGCAAAATGGACGATGATCAGTTCTCCGAAAGATGCAAAATCGCAACAGCAAAAGATTATTGCAAAAAATTTAGTAAAAAATCCTCTACAAAAATAATGCATGGATATACTTTTATTGTATCCGAGTAGTGGATGAATGAAATGAACTAAGTGATGAATCTGTTAATGGTGACGGCTTAGGTTCGAATCCTGGTTGCAGCAGTCGATCCACAGTCAACCTAGCTATTCATCCCCCCTTTAGAGTTGGTCTGTATATCGGGTACCTTGCTTAGGCTAGGGTATATAAAAATATATCAACTGACTTATATTTCTTTCCTGTATCTCCCCTGCTGATGTGATTATTGCAAGAAAGTGCACTTGGGAACTTATCGCGCTTTTTTTCCCATGAACACATAGAAATATACGTGATCACTCGTTCAATTATGATCCTTTCCAATATATATATATATATATATATATATATATATATATATATATATATATATATATATATATATATATATATATAGCGTTAATTAGATGGCCTGGATTCGGGCATTCAGATGCCCCGTGCAGTCTAGGGTAACACAAAAAAAAGTTTAATAGCTTTATGACAAAGTTGAAGAGGTAGGGGCCCCACGAGTGCAGAACTTTGTCCTCGTACTGTACACATAGTTAATTACGATTACGTGATTACACAAAGACACACACACACACACACACACACACACACACACACACACACACACACACACACACATGCATCAGCTGCAGCGCCAGCAGCGCTAACAGCATCTGCAGCAGCACCAGGAGCACTAACAGGCCCAGCAGCAGCAGGAATATAAAGCGACAGCAGTATTAACAGCAGCATCAAACAGCCTGCATCTGTGTCAGGCCACTATGGGAGTCACGTACCAGGTCCAGCTGGACCTGTGACCCTGAACTCTAACCTTTGGACTTCGAAATCGACAGTTGGTCTCTTCCTCTCACCAACTATTGAAAGTACCCCAGCACGCGGGAACGTAGGAATGAACTGAACTTCAAGTACCATTCAGAGTGGGACGTGCTATGGCTGCAATGGAATTAAGCTAACTAGGGATAACATCTGGTATACGATGTGGTATACGTACAATGGAATTAACCTAACTAGGGATAACATTAGTATAAGATATGGTGTACATACAATGGAATTAAACCCAACGAGAAATCTAATTTAGAATGCGACGTCGAGTGGACACAAAGGTAACCTGAATGAGAATTACTTTAGGGACGCGATGTGTGGATATGTAATTCTTACTGTAATAAATGAGGCAGAGAGGAAAGAGAGATAGCTGAGAGTCAGTGGGAAAGGGATAGTGGAGAGGCAGTGAGGGAGGGCTGCTGGTTAAACAGTGAAGGAAAGGATAATGGAATGTCAGTGAGGAAAGCACAGTGAAGAGTAAGTATGGGAGGACGGGATGGCAGAGATGCAGTGAGGAGCGGAGGAACTGTTGAAAAGTTGTTACACAGATACGCAGTCCAGACAGACCCAAGGTCCAGACAAGGTGGTCCGGCAACTGAAAATGAAATGCAGTCCCTTAAAACTAGTAGAAGAAAACAAAAGGGGAAGCAAAGACTCTCACCCAACCCTTCACTCCCTCCAGCAACATGGCAGTCGAAAAATATGTACACAAAAATACCTTCCAGGATTAATATGCCTGAAGAAAATTTTTACATGCATCCCCTCACTTTCTGTAATAGAGTATTAAGGATAAACTTGAGCTCCAGCCTCTCGATTTACCATGTCTATATCATTCCTGATGTTGAAGGATGATACAATAATTCTTACTTTCTCAAAGAGGCGACAGGATTTTGTCAGCGTTGGTATGTTACCGCAACATGGCCATGGAAAGATCAGCGTGGTTGAGAAGGTAGCATGATATACCACTACGTTATGATGATTGGTTAAATGAATTATTCAATACCGGAGAGTGACAAGTGACGATCAAACCTAATTTTGGAGATACTAAGCTCTGAACAACATTTTCTGGGAGCTTATTCCACGCATCAATAATGTCGTCGGTAAAGAAATATTCACATAGTCCAGATTAACACCGTGACCTCAAATCTTTGGTCCTTCTCCCTTCGTTGATAATGCTAGCGATACTCGAAAGAAATTTATAATACTGACGTGGTTGAATCCTTTGAGTATCTCAAAATATTCTAATAATTTGCCGTGGAGGCGCCTCTTGCTTAGGGAAAACATGTTTAATTCTCTCAGTCTCTCTTCATATGGCTTGTTCCTCAAGAAAGCAATCAATTTAGTTGCTCTTCGTTGCATTGCTTCTAGTCTATGAGTATCGTTGCTTGAGTGGGGGGCCCAAAACTACAATGCATATTCGAGGTGTAGTCTAACTAGACTTAGGTACAGTGGCAGTATCATATCCTTACTTTTATATGGAAAGTTTTTGTTAACAACTCCTGACATCCTATTTGCCTTCTCGGCAGCTTCATTTCAGTCCTGGGGAATCTGAAGCTGTTGGAGTCTGTGATCCCTCGATCTCTCACAGTAGGGAAGTCTTTATCTTGCGGCTCATCAGTTCATAATCACATTTTTGTTGAAGTTTTCTTCTTGTAACAGCTGATATTCACTGACAAATGGCATTTGCCATTTTCTAGACCATTCAGTGATCTTATCTAGTTCCTCTTGTAATTCTTTCGCATCTTCTTCAGTTAATATGGCATTGCCGATCGCTAGGTCATCTGTAAATTTGGACACTTAAGATTTTCAGCACTCGGTCTATATCGTTAATGTAAATTACGAAGAGTATAGGCCCAAGTACGGAGCCCTGGGGGACTCCACTCGTTACTGTGATGATTCACCATTCATTACGACTCTTTGATTCCTATCACGTACCCAGGCTTCTATCCAATTTCCTATGCAACCAAGGCCCGGACTTTATGCATCAATTTAACGTAAGGAGACTTTATCGAATGCTTTCTGGAAGTCCATAAATTCATATCTATTCCTTTTGTCTTATCGTGGGGTTTGAAAAATTCATGATAAAATTCAAGGAGGTTTTGTAAGGCATGGTCTGCGTCTTCTAAAACACTGAGTATTATTGATCATATTGTTGATCACGCTGTGTTGTTCCAGGTCAGCTACGATCTTATCTCTAGCAATCGACTCCATAAGTTTACATATAACCAATGTGAGGTGAATAGGCCGGTATTCTCTTGGCAATTCGCGGCTTATCTTTTTATATATAGGAGTGACGTCGGCCAACCTCCAGTTCTACGGGAGTGTTCCATCCAGGAGAGAGTTATCAAAAACATAGGTTAACGGTCCGGCAACTTTGTGTTTGACGTTTTTTTTTTTTTGATTACTCGTGGATGGAAACGTTTGATCAGGATCTGCACGTTTATTGGTCTTCAACCCACCTATATCGTGCGTGCCATGCATCACTGTCTCAAAATTCGTGTCGCTAACTTCTAGTGTGAAAACGGAGCTAAAAGAAAAGAAAAAAAAAATTCAGGGTTCTTGCTATGCTAATGACCCCAAACATATTTTCAACCCAAAATTCGTATTCAGCATGAAAAGCAGTCCTGATGCTGAAGTTATCAAAAAAAAAAAAGATCTATTACACTTCGAAAAATACTTAAAGTTGTAGAGGTTAGTTTTTTCTTTTTGCCAAAAACTTATTTTGTTATAATATTGAAATATAGGGAAACGCTTCGATAACTGAAGTAATTATGAAAAAGTGCATCATAATGCTTCTCCAAGTAAATAGATAACCATTAAATACGAAGGAAATTATCACAAGAATCATTAAATACATCATAACGGAGGGATAGCTGAGTAGTGAGGAAGTAGGGGAGTGGATGATGGAGAGGCAGGAAGGGAGTGGATCATGGAGAGGCAGTGAGGGCGGGATGGTGGAGAGGCAGTGAGGGAGGGATGGTGGAGAGGCAGTGAGGGAGGGATGGTGGAGAAAAATGAGTCAATCATCCTCATGCCTGTAGCCAAGATTATCACACCTTCCTGACCAGAACTTGCTCCAGGTGAAGGTAACCTCGGCGAGCACAAATGGGGAGGACCTTACCTCTCATTGCCCTACCCTCACACTCGGTAATTATCTCCTGAATTCTACAAACCTTCGCTTTGGACGATTATGAGATGCTTTCCTAAAAAGTTGAAAGTCAACAAATTGACATTTATGTTCATGCTACCACACAAATCGTACAATGCATATATATTTTATCAACACAGATTATTCTCTTTATATCTGGAAATGTCTCCATAAGGTCATCTTGACGGTGTGGATATTATACCACAGCACAGAACAGCTGCCAGTCGATCGGAGCCAACCATACAAACAGGGAATGTTCACTCACACCATGCTACACTACTGCCATAATAATCCCATGAACATTTCACGACATATAAATTGAACTTTATCGAACATGATCTTATTTACCACCTACCCAGACGCCGGTAATGTTCCTGCGCCTCAGACCGGGTATCCTAACCTAACCTAACCTAACCTAACCTAACCTAACCTAACCTAACCTAACCTAACCTAACCTAACCTAACCTAACCCAGATATCTTTTAAAAAAAAGACAGAAATGTAAAACAATATTATATCTACTTTACTTTGTGATAACCCAGTCTCATGCATGGGTGTGAAGAGTCCTGTGTGTGTGTGTGTGTGTGTGTGTGTGTGTGTGTGTGTGTGTGTGGTGTAGGTGGGTGTGTGGGTGTTCGGGTAATGTGTACATTTTGTTGATAAAGTGAGGGAATGATTGACTTCGCCTGCTCTCCCCGGAGCCCGACATCTTATGCTTTCACGAAGACCAATGATATCAAGTGCAAGATACACTTACGGGTGAGGAAGCACTCCGGATAGTACCTGCAACAAAGAGCAAAAGAAAGAATTAGCACAGTGTCCCCTACCATCGTACACTTCATGATAACTGTGTACAATTAACCTAAAACAAAATCACTATATAATTCATAAAAACGTTATACAGTTAAACTATGATATTATCATGGTATGTCATCAGAACATTATACAGTTATCCTATAATATAAGCATCGTATAATTCCTGACAACCTATAACATGATCATCGTATAATTCATGACAATGTTATACAGTAACCTATAACATGATTATGCCATAATTCCTGACAACTTTATACAGTTAATAATGTTATCGTCACATAATTCCAGACAACTTTATACAGTCAGACTGTAATACTACAATACAGTCAGCCTGTAATGCTACACAACGAACCCATGACAATGAGAACAATTATTTCATCATTTGTGAAATTTTCCTTTCATATGTCCCCATGCTATTACGTTCTCTCCCCTCCCCCAACCTTTATTACCCCCTCTCCCTCCCTCTCCCCTGCCCTTCCCACTTCTCCCCGCCTCCCTCTTCTCTCCTTTTGTTAACGCTTCTCGTCTCTCCCTCTCCTGCTCTGCAACCCCCCCCCCCCCAATACCACCCTCCCCTCTGCCTTTATCGCCCTTTTCCCCTTTCGCTCTCCCCTGAATGCATTACCCCCCCACTCCCCATCTCCACTTTCCCCCCCATTAAAAGTTTCATTTCCCCTACCTCCACCAAGACTGCTCTTGCATCAAGTCCGGACTACAGTTTCCTGACCAGAGGCTCAGAGTCAGCAAAGATCTTTCGTAAGCCAATTTCCAGTTACCAATATATATGTGCGTATATCTATAGATTCAACCTCCGGGTTCGCACAGACAATAACACCTGATGAAACGCTCACGATTCACGACAAGCGAAGAAATTAGACACGTCAGAACGATAAATAAAAGTATACTGCTATCATACTAGCATGAAGTGTAGTTAGTAATGTAGAAGCCACTCTCACAGAACGAGCAGCAGTACTTGATAGAGGAAAGCTATTTTGCCGTCGGGGCTGAGACTAAACTTACGATGAAACGATGGTCGTTAAAACATGAAAGATGGTTGCCCACAATGGCTGCCGTCGCCTAAAATAAACCAACCAAACCTACAAGAACCTGACGGTAAATGAGACAAAAAGATACACTGAAAATGTTGCCAGGTCTAACTACATCACTGACTCCTCTCTCTCTCTCTCTCTCTCTCTCTCTCTCTCTCTCTCTCTATATATATATATATATATATATATATATATATATATATATATATATATATATATCATTTGTCGTACCATTTCCACCCAGCGTCACGCCTGGCCATCAGAAGACATGGTCACCCAGCACAGCTGTTCAGCACACCCATGGCAACAGGCGTTTAATCCACCACTACTTTGCGTATCTTGTTTCTCCGCCCCGTCGTGTGAGAAAACAGCCTACATGATGTATGAGGTCAACACTTGTGCCAAGTCTGACGTGTTCAACAAGATCTCGGCAATAAGTCGAGCGTTAATCCTTTTTTTCTTCGCCTCACGTTTTTAAAAATAGTAAGTTCCTTAGCTGACTGAGTGTAGCATATTGTATTACCGTTTCTTTTTACGGTCTGTGGCTGAAACACCAGAGGTAAGTGAATATCCTTAGGAAAAGGGTCTTTGCTTTGCTTCCCTTTTTTTCGGATACTATCATAACGTGGACTACATCTTCCTCAATACTGTTAAGGCCAGACCACCTCTCTTGGACCATAAGGTCTGTGTTATCTGTGGATCTATGTAACTATGTAACTCAATATTTCTTACCTCAGTTATAGCGTAATTTCCGCCGACACTCTAATCAAGGAAAAGCTTAATGAAGTCTACTAATTAGGTATTACGGATGACAGCATGAAAAATAGTCCGGGAGAGAATAACCAGAAGTGAAAGCAACAGTAGTGGAAATACTTCACCTGAAGAATAATGGCCGGTTCATAACAACCCTACGATTTTTCTCTTTACACAACAGAATCGCTCATAGACTGCAAGCGACACCAATTAGTGTCTCCAGCCAGAGCGTAAACAAGAACAGCATTGTGGAGGGTAAGGATACGAAGGTACTTCTCATGGTCAATAAAACGTAGCTCACTGCTTACATTTCCTTCAGTATAATACACACTGTAACTGTCTCTCAGAATAAGAAAGAGAACACAAAGAACATTTATGATAATTGTAAGGTTCTCCCTGATGAATACTGTCTAAAAGATTAAAGCACATAATTAAATATAACCATTAAGAGTACTTGTAGATTGATGACGCATTGTCTTTACTAATGGCAGAACCTAAGATGAGATACCTAAAGCTATATATCACCTAGTCACTTCTACAAACCAAAGAAATACGTGAAAGATGTTTAGATCGATCAAGGTCTTGAAGTTGCCTAACTTCACTGCTGGAGACCAGCTATATGGTACGGTCCTCTACACCAGAAGCGTCAATTCCTACTGAACTCCTGTGTCTCCAATAATCTCGATTCCAAAGTCACTAAAGTTGTTTCATAACCACGAAAACACTTTAAAAGTATCAGTCAGGGAATCATTCGAGGAAATTTCAAGAAGAAAAACAATTTACTCTTTAAATCGTCTAAGACTTGCGAACAGAGGCCCTGCTAGGTTTGAGGGAGAAATGTATACCCAGGGACGGACCAGCGAGTTTTACAGTAGCCGTTAGCAGAGTGAGTGAAGAATATTCTTGATGAAACGTCAATACGACTGATAACAGCACGACCAAGAAGTGACATCACTAGTGGATCTCGTCTTGTGTAAGTCATACCGATGATGAGAGATAAGATATTCACGATGATTAAGGAAATGGGAACTGAGAAGAAATTCAAGACTTTAGACACAGCAGATATCAAGCCAAATGCTACGACAAATAGAAGATTTAGAACGACAATACCATTTTGGAACAGGCTTTGCATACATACCTTTCCAGGATAGAAAGACATTCTGAATATCTATCATCTACTTGCAATTACTCCTGGATCCTCTTCTGAAAGAAACCTTTGTGTTACCAGAGAACCCTCTTTCCAGATGTTCCTGTAACTCCAAGGTTGCGCTCCTTTCTGAAGCAGGGACAAAATAACCTCATTTGAAGCTACAAGTTCTTCGATGAGACTGTAGCCTGTGTACGATGCAGCCTCATCAGAGGTGACTTTTACTCGCGCTTTAACCTCAAGCATGCGGAGGCCACAGCGCTTCTAAATATATACACACACACACACACACACACACACACAGAACTCTTCTTCAGCTGAAGGCTCCTGCAGCCCGAGGCTGTGTTACTTCCAGCATCAGGGTAACGCTGTCTCTTTCGGAGTGAGAAGCTAATTGACGAGACTGTGTACTGCCAGTAACACAGCTTCGCCAAAGGTGGCTTTTCCTTCGCAGTGCAACCTCTAACAGGAGGAGTCCCGTAACACCTTCTCTCTCTCTCTCTCTCTCTCTCTCTCTCTCTCTCTCTCTCTCTCTCTCTCTCTCTCTCACGCAGTAGGTACCCACCGGCCACGAAGGAGTATTACCAGCTGGAGTGTCTGGAAAGTTAGCGGCGACTGCGTAAGGAACCAGCTGACTCTAACGAAAACACATTTTTTTAAAGTCCATCCAAATTGTTACAACATTCTACTTTCTTTGATACATTTTCTACTTGTGTCCGGTCTTTCCTTTTTTTCAGAATGACGCCGAAGAGGTAATCAAATTCGCTTCTTATCCAATGCCATTCGGGCGAAAAAAAAAAGATTATATTGGATCTAGTTCTCTCTATACGATTACATTCAAATTTCCTTGCTGAGCTGAGCCTGAGCCTAAGAGGCGCTGAGCTGGGAAGTGGATAGGAAGTAGAAAACGTGATGCCATGGGACACGATCAAGCTGGTGTATTCTCCACATTTTGCTCGGTATAAGCTCACAGGCTATTTCTATACATCTTTCTATCTATTTATCTGTCTATCTATCTATCTATCTATCTATCTATCTATATATATATATATATATATATATATATATATATATATATATATATATATATAGCATTAATGGGATGACTTTCATTGTGGCCTCAGCTGCCCATGCCATCTCAGCTAGCATTAAAAAATAGTAAAAAGAGGGTAAGGGAGATGTGTGGTAATAAGATGAGTGTGGTTGAGAGAGTTGAAGAGGGTGTACTGAAATGGCTTGGAAATATGGGCAGAATGAGTGAGGACAGTCTGACGGAGGATATTTCTGTTAGCAATGGAAGGAACGAGGAAAGAAAAAAAACAAAATGCATATAGAAGGATGAAATGAAAAAGATTTTGAGTGACTGGGGCTTGAGAACGTAAGCGGGTGAAAGGCGTTTACGGGATAAAGTGAACTGGAACGGGGTTATATGCTGGGGTCGACGTGCTGTCACCGGAGGGAACCATTGCATGTGAAGCGCCCAAGGGAAACCATGGAAAGGTCTATGGGACCTTGCTGTGGATGAAGAGCTGTGGTTCCGGTGCATTACACAAGACAGGTATAGAATAGGTGTGTGCGAATGCCGCCTTTCCTCGTCTGTTTCCTGGTGCTTTACTTGCAAAGGCAGGAGACTGCTATAAATTATTGAAAAAACACAAATATTAATATATATATATATATATATATATATATATATATATATATATATATATATATATATATATATATATATGTGTGTGTGTGTGTGTGTGTGTGTGTGTGTGTGTGTAACTGGACTCTGTCAGTATCAGGTTACACCGCGAGAGAAGTCACCTTTGACGAAGCTGTATCATTGGAAGTGCAGGCTCATTAAAAACTTATTCCAACAGAGTTCACTTTTCCAGATGGTGGAAGTAGTGCAACCTTGGGCTACAGAGGCCTCTGAAAAGACAGCCTAGCTAATAACAGGAGTTTTCTTAGAGCTCCTGGGATAATAATTATATATATATATATATATATATATATATATATATATATATATATATATATATATATGGAAAGTATCAAGAATATATGGTGTGGGAGGCAAGTTGTTAGAAGCAGTGAAAAGTTTTTATCGAGGATGTAAGGCATGTGTACGTGTAGGAAGAGAGGAAAGTGATTGGTTCTCAGTGAATGTAGGTTTGCGGCAGGGGTGTGTGATGTCTCCATGGTTGTTTAATTTGTTTATGGATGGGGTTGTTAGGAAGGTGAATGCAAGAGTTTTGGAAAGAGGGGCAAGTATGAAGTCTGTTGTGGATGAGAGAGCTTGGGAAGTGAGTCAGTTGTTGTTCGCTGATGATACAGCGCTGGTGACTGATTCATGTGAGAAACTGCAGAAGCTGGTGACTGAGTTTGGTAAAGTGTGTGAAAGAAGAAAGTTAAGAGTAAATGTGAATAAGAGCAAGGTTATTAGGTACAGTAGGGTTGAGGGTCAAGTCAATTGGGAGGTAAGTTTGAATGGAGAAAAACTGGAGGAAGTAAAGTGTTTTAGATATCTGGGAGTGGATCTGGCAGCGGATGGAACCATGGAAGCGGAAGTGGATCATAGGGTGGGGGAGGGGGCGAAAATCCTGGGAGCCTTGAAGAATGTGTGGAAGTCGAGAACATTATCTCGCAAAGCAAAAATGGGTATGTTTGAAGGAATAGTGGTTCCAACAATGTTGTATGGTTGCGAGGCGTGGGCTATGGATAGAGTTGAGCGCAGGAGGGTGGATGTGCTGGAAATGAGATGTCTGAGGACAATGTGTGGTGTGAGGTGGTTTGATCGAGTAAGTAACGTAAGGGTAAGAGAGATGTGTGGAAATAAAAAGAGCGTGGTTGAGAGAGCAGAAGAGGGTGTTTTGAAATGGTTTGGGCACATGGAGAGAATGAGCGAGGAAAGATTGACCAAGAGGATATATGTGTCGGAGGTGGAGGGAACGAGGAGAAGTGGGAGACCAAATTGGAGGTGGAAAGATGGAGTGAAAAAGATTTCGTGTGATCGGGGCCTGAACATGCAGGAGGGTGAAAGGAGGGCAAGGAATAGAGTGAATTGGATCGATGTGGTATACCGGGGTTGACGTGCTGTCAGTGGATTGAATCAGGCATGTGAAGCGTCTGGGGTAAACCATGGAAAGCTGTGTAGGTATGTATATTTGCGTGTGTGGACGTTTATGTATATACATGTGTATGGGGGTGGGTTGGGCCATTTCTTTCGTCTATTTCCTTGCGCTACCTCGCAAACGCGGGAGACAGCGACTAAGCAAAAAAGAAAAAAGAAATATATATATATATATATATATATATATATATATATATATATATATATATATATATATATATGGGAAAGAAACAGGAAGAGAATGTTGTTACTACTCGTTACTTGATAACTGATGACGATCAAGTAAGATTACCATGGGGCTCACAAGCCATGGTTTAAGTAAACATCTTAATGAGAACATTAATGACCCAACTACGCCAATGGACTGCCAAGCACACTGTGACCACTCACTTTCCTGTAGGCTAAGGAAAGGCCGCGATTATTCTTACATTTAAAATCTAATCCTAATAACATATGTAGAAATGATATTGTATGCATCCTAACACACTTGCTAATGATAACTGAAACGCTAATTCACAAGTGTAAAGAAAATCTAGTCGATGCACTTAAACATTTTAAAGCCAGCAATACACTGTAATTCCTGCCGCTTAGCGTGATCCTCACTAGCGGCTTTTCTCAGTCACTGGTGTTAAAAGTTTATTTAAGGGATCATCAGCTGGTTAAACATGTCCTTCCAGTCAGGTTGGCCTGTACGTGTGCGGAGATCCGGGCGTGCGGCAGTTCTCGCAAAGTGATGGCCAACGCTCCCTGTACGTTCACTTTTCGCATTCAGCACGCTGCGCCCAGCATACATCCTTGGTACAGCTCACTCTTTCCGTCCACAAATTGCAGAGATTTTCCTTAATTGCACGGCACGACCCTAACTAGTTGGCCCTCGATCCTTACTGAAGTTATAAAGACATCCATTGTAACAGAGCGAGGTATGGCTCCCCGGGATTCCTAGTAGATGTTATTGTTATGCCCCGGGCTGGGAAACTGTCGTCAAGGTGGTTGGAGACTCGCTGACCCTTCGTTTCCTTTTCTGCGTGATGTAGGATGCCATTTGTCGTAATATCAATGCAATCTTATCCGTTTCCTTAGTAAATTGCTCCAGTGATTCACTTTTTCACTTTTACACACTCGATACGTATTCGTTGTCACATTACCGGTTACTTCAATGTTTCTTACAATCTAAAGATTTCCTCACTACTAATTAAAAAAAAATTACAAGAACATCCTTAATCAGTGATTTTTCGATGATATTGGTCATCGCCAGTCTGAAGCTACCCCATGAGCGAAAAGTCACCTTTACTATGGCTGTATCATTGTCAGTAGACGAACGAAAGGATGGTCTCCTCAAAGAGCTTCTCACTTCAAAGGAGTCCAACTATCCCTGCTACTGATTGTAGCGCAGCCTTGGGCTGCAGAAGTCCCTGGGTAGAAAGTCCTAGGGTAACATCAGGACGCTTTCAGAAAGGGGTCCTGGAATAATTGTAAATATATATATATATATATATATATATATATATATATATATATATATATATATATATATATATATATATGGGATAGGGGAGAAAGAATACTAGCCACATATTCCCTGCGTATCGTAGAAGGCGACTAAAACGGAAGGAAGCGGGGGGCTGGAAATCCTCCCCTCTCAATTTTTTTTTTTTTCCAAAAGAAGGAACAGAGAAGGGGGCCAGGTGAGGATATTCCCTAAAAGGCCCAGTCCTCTGTTCTCAACGCTACCTCGCTAATACGGGAAATGGCGAATAGTATGAAAGAAAAGATATATATATATGTTCTTCCCTACAAGCGCAGCACAGGCAGACACACCGTGCAGGATGCCACACGGAATTGCTTTAACCAAAGCAAAAGTTGGTGTTGCTTGAGTAATGCGTGGCTGGCTCGCGGGTGACACTTTACCCGGCCTCCACATACACACGCATTTGTCTCCAGCCACGCCGCTTTCTCTCATGATACAGACGAGAGAGACGGTATGCAGGTCCAGGTGGCTGCATGGGTGTGCATCTTAATTCATTCTCCCTGTCGAGTCATTTTCTGGGCGATTACTTCTTGTGTTTTACTGTATTACTGCCATGCACGTCACTGTTTCTCTTGTATTTCTAAACATATACGGAGCCTGTATCAAGCATCCATCATATGTACTGGTTTCCGTGATGGACATATTAACATGCGCAGAAACGGACGTGCCAAAAAAGGAATATCTCGACACGAATCCAGTGAAACAATGGCACTAGAGGGACGTTCCTACGTCTCGCGAAGAGTAATGTATATGAAAGGGTCGGAGGAGACAGTCCAGGTCTTCCAGGAGTGTCTGGAGAGCGCTAGGATTACGCTCACATATAAAAAGTTCGTGATTAAGAGATATAAAGGTTGTAAGACTACATCATTCCCTCTAAGGCCAAACCATCTGTTGTTACCCTGCTGACGAGGGAAATAACAAATATGTAAGAACAAAATAATATATATATATATATATATATATATATATATATATATATATATATATATATATATATATATATAAATAAATAAATAAATAAAAAGATATATATATATATATATATATATATATATATATATATATATATATATATATATATATATATATATATATATGTATATATCTTTTTATTTCAAACTATTCGCCATTTCCCGTGTTAGCGAGGTAGCGTTAAGAACAGAGGACTGGGCCTTTGAGGGAATATCCTCACCTGGCACCCTCCTCTGTTCCTTCTTTTGGAAAATTAAAAAAAAAAAAAATTAGAGGTTAGGATTTCTAGCCCCCCACTCCCTCCCCTTTTATAGCCGCCTTCTACGACACGCAGGGAATACGTGGGAAGTATTCTTTCTCCCCTATCCCAGGGATTATATATATATATATATATATATATATATATATATATATATATATATATATATATATATATATATATATATATATATATATATACTGAAAGATGTTACTGGACAGCAATCGGACAAGCGTCAGCGACGCATCGACAGACAGTCAAGAGCAAAACTCGACATTCTGTTTTGCACCAACGCAAATGGCACTTATCACTCTCCATCAACTGCTATCTGCCAGTCTCAGTGCCTTAGAGCCTTGAAGGATTACATGAATGTGCTCCCTGTCACCTGCCTTGTGAATGTCTGGGCTCTGGTTTGCTAGCAGTGTTGAGCAATGGTTTCATGACGTTGCTGTGCCTACCGTGTGCAAGTTGCAGTAGAGCGAGTCTCTAGGTAGAAAGGACCATTAAAGAGGCTGTGGCTGCTGGGTCACGCTCTACTTCCCTCCCTCATCCGACAAGCTCACCAATTCCTGTGGTCATATCACTTGCATGTTCCTGTCACCCAACTCACCGCCTTAATCCGGCTGATGAACCACGGTGAGATAGAGGCTACTAGGTAGAGTTACAAGCGCAGGTTAATGGAGAACTGTTTGGTCATGGAGACGAGTGAGGAAGGCGGGGAGGATGACACTTACGTTGCTGGTTTCCAGCCAACTCTAATGTTTATGTCGAGAATACATATAGAAGGTATAAGTATGCCTCAAGTGCACCTGCTAGCATTCGGTGTAGGATGCTCATCTAAGGCGACATTAAGAATAAAATTTAGTCAATCAAAAGCGGAGAATTCCAGTTCTACATTAGGAATGCTGGGAAGGATGATGGTTTTCATAGCCTAAGTATTCTTAAGAAAGCAACTGCTGCAGCTGTGGAGCTTTGTAAGTATTTGGGATGCTTGAAGGGGTATCTTGTCTTTTCTTGCTGGTTCCATGCACTCCAACACCACCTCTTAATTTCATCCCATTAACGTTTTGGCTGTGGCGTCTTCCACTGTGAAAACTCGTTTGAACTTGAACGTTTAGCTCTTCGCATATACCTGTACCATACTCAACTCCTCCCTTTGAATCCCTTTGTGTGGTTGCCTGCTCCGTAGCTGACAATTTACACGAAACGAATTTACGGGGAAATTTCTGCGGTATCTCCTACCTTATCCACGATACTCATTTTAAAGTTTCTTTGCTCCTCCATTCTCACCTTGCTACACTCGTTTCTCGTTTTGATATACTTTTTTTTTTCTTTAATTTGGCGACGATATAGGGAAAATGTCGACGCCCGAATCTCACACACACACACATACAAAAAAATATTCTTCAGCTTATTGTCTGTTTGATGATATTCATATTCAGGCCTTCTTTAGCTGTGACCCATCCTCATGACAATACATTTACTCGAGTTAAATCTCATAAAACGTGCCACACCAAATTTAGAACCTGATTAGGTCCCCTTGGAAATGTGTGCTGTTCAGTCTTTTTACCTCCTCATAGTTCTGGCATCATCTGCAAACATATTCACGTACAGGTCCATTTTTCTGCGGAGTCATTCACACAGATCACGAAAAGCAAAGGTCCCAGGACAGAACCCTGCGGCACGCTACTGGTGACCTTAACCCACTTGGAGAAGGATCCCTGACACCCTTATTCCAGCTCAGAGATCCAGTTTCGTTACAGGCCTTCTGTTTGGTATGGTTTCAGATGCTCTGCAGCAGTCCACACACAAGACAATCAACCTAGCCTTCTAATTCGTCTTCAACACAGCTCAGTCTCTCGTAGATATCTAACTTCCGCTAGGCATGATCTTTTCCTGGGACTGTGATGCCTCTCACTCAAGTAGTTTCTCTTTTGCAGGACGTCATCCATTTGCTTTCTATTCGTCTTTTCCAGTAACTTACAGACTAAACCTGTCAGAAAGACTAACCCTTGGCACTTTATCTCTTTCAAGTGACATCCTGAACATTTCAAGAAGTCTCTCCGAGAGTATCTGCACGTCTCTTCAGCACATATGGAGCAATTTCATCATGATCATGAGCCTTATATGGGTCAAGACCTTTAAGTATTCACAACATGTCCACTCTAGATATCTCAATGCATTCTAAGACCTCCTCCAGCCGCCACCTCACTGGTGTTGGGTATATGGTGTCTTCCACTGGGAGAAACGATTTTGAGCTTGTCATCTAGGTACTCACATATCCTTACATCATCCTATACAAACTCGCATCACTTTGTTTCATTGGTTGCCCTTAAATTGACTAACGTTATTCATGGATAAGTTATGGATTATCTTCTGCCATGTCTACAAAATTCATCTCAATGTTTTTATGTGTGCGTTTGTGTGTGTGTGTGTGTGTGTGTGTGTGTGTGTGTGTGTGTGTGTGTCTGTGTGTGTGTGTGTGTATTCCATCCGGTAAGAACACAAAAGAACGCTTAATTCTTATACAGAACTTGATGAATAACACAAGAGGTGACGAGTCGATTATGTTTTAGATGAACGACCCGCACGTCGCCCGCCCCAACACTAGTAACACTCGAGGGCTTTGCTCTTCATCATACATTTGCATCCGCAAATTGAATGAGACTTAGATAAACACTTAACTCCGCCTGTAATAATAACTAAATGAATAATTCCACATCAGGCCATAAAATACGTTGGGAAAAATATCACACACTTACATTCGAGATCAATTCAATATTCATTGAATTTTTGACTATCGAATCAGGTTATTTAAAATACTCATAAATTTGTATAAAAAATATAACAAATGAAGGGTAGATATCTGATCTCCAATATAAACTAGAGTATTGTTAAGGCTACTCCTTTACAGATATGTAGAGCATAATACCATGGATAGTGACCTATTGGAAAGCAAGTTGTGCAGAGAAACCTGTACATTTATCCCCATATCGTCACAGTGGTCATCTCTTAGACTCTAGGGGAAACATACATAATGTGCTTCCCTGTCCACACGAGAGTGACCTTTTATTTCATGTTGGCTGAAACGGCACGGGCGGGAAGCTGACCTAATCATGGCCGTCCCAATGACGCTCTCTCTCTCTCTCTCTCTCTCTCTCTCTCTATATATATATATATATATATATATATATATATATATATATATATATATATATATATATTCCCTGCATGTCGTAGAAGGCAACTAAGAGGGAAGAGAGCGGGGGGCTGGAAATCCTCCCCTCTCATTTTTAATTTTCCAAAAGAAGGAACAGAGAAGGGGGCCAAGTGAGGATATCCCCTTGAAGGCTCAGTCCTCTGTTCTTAGTGCTACCTCGCTAACACGGGATGGAAAAATATATATATATATATATATATATATATATATATATATATATATATATATATATATATATATATATATCCTAGTCTGCTTCATTATGTAGATAACAGGGATTCATTATCGATAGTTTACCTGATTATGCGCACAAGAGTGACTTAACAACTACGATAATTTACTCAATTATGCAGACAATAGTGGCCTCATGCAAATGTCAATCTTACCTGATTATACAGACCTAGCGTACACAGGAGCCCACGTGTGCTGCGTCTTATCCTAATGACATCAGGCAGAGTTCCATCATAATCTCGATGACTTCGCCTGACGTCAATTCCATGGCCAAACTCGACCCAAGCAGGTGCCTGAGTGTCTTCGTTCTGTTTTTTGTGTCCCTTTGCTAACTATATAGGTAACAAACCAGGCACTCGAACAGGTAGGCAGTTTAATTCTTCTCAGCAGGATGTCAGCAGCATCTAGATTTCTACCAGTCTACGTCCTTTCTTTATCTCTATTAAACAATTATCATTGACATGGGCTGTCTTCTCCATGTCTTTATCGCCCGAAGTGTAGCTTGATCTAGGCTACGAATGAATGGCAAAACTCACCATCTATATCGGTCAATCAGTTCCTGACCCTGAAACAAAGAGACGCTATCTCCGGCTGGAAGCATCATCATCTGACCTCTGGGTTACCACTATCTGGCAGGGGCTCTGTGGTGACTCATGTCCCACTGCCTCCTTCAGCAACACCTTCAAGTTACTTTGGCTCTTCCTCTTCCGGCAAGACTCACGTGGAATATCTCCGACGCCCTTGCCCTGCGGCACCCTCAAGTATGGGATCTCGGCAACGACCCTTCCTCCTGCAGCACTTTGTCAACCTCACTAAATCAAAACCTCGACAACACCCTTTCCCCTCTGCAGAAGCTCCAAGAGATCCAGCATCCACGCAACTCTTCCATGTCCTCTGCACCAGCAACAATACAGCCCCGACTACCTCATCTCAACTCACTTCACCTCCTTACTTTATCTTGCAGCAACTCCTCCTATTCTATACCACCTTTATACTTACCCAATATAATTACACTCTACCTACCACTCTTTCCTGACCCCTATATCAGTCCATTACTGCCACAAAAATAGTAAGATAGTAGTGACAATCTCTCCCCCCCCCCCCCTAATGACATAGTCAGACACGGTTCACAAGAGTGCCGTCTGTCAACCCTCTATGCCGACCCGATCAACCCTTCCCTGGTGTTGTAATCCTATGCCCTCCCACCTACCCAGCAGCATCTCACACTTGTGTCTCTACTCTGTTGTCTATTTCACGGGTCCAGGCAACATTAACCCTATATATCCTGTATGATGTTATAACCAGCCTGGTAATTCACCAGGTTTTGGCACTATGCAACCATCACCACGAGCTATGTGACCTGAGCTGACCTGACCTGACCTCCTGATAATTCTTCCGTCCACGAGTACC
The DNA here is from genome assembly GCF_036320965.1 of Panulirus ornatus. NCBI lineage: Eukaryota > Metazoa > Arthropoda > Malacostraca > Decapoda > Palinuridae > Panulirus > Panulirus ornatus. The sequence goes on from NC_092224.1 coordinate 11,271,364, forward strand.
ACTTAACATCCAGCCAACTGCATTATCAACCCTACCAATGTCGAAGTATTTATCCTGCGACCTGTCTCAACCCGAGCAGGTACCTGGATGTCCTGACAAGGGATCTTGTGTGACCTTGGCTAACCACTCAGGTCATAGCCCAGGTACCCGATCGGTAAAAGAGTTTTGACCGTCACGAAAGAAGGGCTGCCGCCTCTAGATTTCCATCAACCAAACTTATTCATTTATCCTCATGACCTTCCCGTCACTGGCCTGTGCCGCCCTTGTTCTGTCATCGTTACCTCCGGCAGGGCACGGCCCAGCCAACAGCCCACCACTTGTATCAATCAAGCGGTCCCTAACCCTGAGACACCGAGGCACCTCATCTCCCACGTCCCCTTTCGGCAGCATCCTTCAGTTTCTGGGGCTCCTGTATCCTGTAGTAGGACCCCTGTGAGACACTGCCATTGCCCGGCTTCTCTGCTGTGCCTCCTCCTCCTACAGCACAACAGACAAAGCTTTGACAACCACTCACTAACACAGAATCTTCTACAGAAACTCCATGAGATCCAGCAAACACATAACAGGAGTCCTGCATTACTAATATCTTTTCCAGTAATTAGAGTCACACACTGTCTTTTACTCTGCTCTCTGGCACCAGCACCTCGAAAGAACAGTCTCACCGCCTACTCCTTCAATAGCACCGTAGGACACTTACTTTGCACCAGCACTACGGAAAGCTCATCCCTCATCTCTCCTTACCTAATCCTGAACAACTTGACGCAACTTCCCTGGTGCTACATTCCCTATCACTGTTTTCTAACCTCTCACTCCATCACTGCACAAATATGGAAGTTGACATTGAAGAACACCCGTTAAGAATAGATGTACCTTGTTACAAACGTCTTGCTTCAAATGATCAATCTCATCGTCTTTACAACAGTTATGATAAAAAAAAAAAGGCAGGTAACATTTAAGTCTTCTCACTCCAACAAAGACCGAACTCTGGTCTTGACCTCTGACAGTTATTGGCAAGAGAACCCCGTAGTCTATAATCTCACGTAAAACCTTACAGTCATTTTTCAGTACTTCATCAACACCACCAGGGTGTTAGATGGCCCCACGCAGCGACCGACAGACATGGTGAATCATACCTTTTCATTTTACTTCATCAATAAAAGGAAAAAAACCGAGCGAAATTCAGTAACTAACCACAACCTGGTTTCTAAAGATCAGAAGACTATTTTTAGTGTCACTTTTGATGTTTTAAGCCACTAATACATTAAGGGACGTGTGTGCCAGACCTCATCAACTAGGAAGAAATACGCAATAAGAAGTTTCATTGAGGGAAATGATAAGTGGTCCTATGCACAATACACCATCTCCTCCATCCCGTAAGTTAATTATCCCTGACACAGAACTTGTACCCTGCTAGTCCTTGATAATCCCTGATCTAATTAACGCCACCATCAGGACCGAAATGCCAATCAGTGTCGACTCTAGGGATCAGATGTCGCCCAGAGGCACAGCCCTGTGCGCAAACCAATAACGTCTCCGTTTGCTCCAGGTGGATCTTGTCGCTTTTCAGTACAGCTTCAGATGTCTGGGCAGGAGGTCGCCACACGACTGAATAGTGTCTGGCAACCGCTACGCGTGCAGCCTCTCCCAGATCTGACCTTGGCTTTATGAAGTAATGGTGCTGTGGCTGAGGCGTGTGTGTGTGTATATATATATATATATATATATATATATATATATATATATATAACTATGAGATGGTTACTATGACATTACCTACGAATACTGACTTGAATAATCTTATCCTTTTCTCTTACATGTTATCATAACATAAGGACAGAGAAACTGTTTACTAGAAGTTATCACCAGGGGTTGGCCGCAGTATATCAGGGAGTGTGTCGCGCGCTGATAAGGAACACGTACGCTGTGTAAGTCACCTCCGGACCTATCTGAAGTTGAAAAAAGAATAAATCATTCTTTTTCCTTTGGATGTATAGATAAATACAACACTTTATTCCTTGCTCTGACGGCCTTATCAGTAGGGGGACCTTTTAAAAAAAAAAAAAGGTATTCTACTACACACACACACACACACACACACGCGCGCGCGCGCACACACACACGCACACACACACACACACACCATACACACACACACACACACACACACACACACACATCGGCCGGGTAGGCAGGCAGGCACAGCGCTGGAGCGAAGGAAGCTGAACGCAGCTATGAAAGAGACGTAAACAAACTAGAGCAAACACAAGATAAAAGATAACAAAGCGGGAATACAGTGGATCATCTGGCCTTAGGAGCATGAAAGCCGCGGCACCAGACTGTGCTATTCATGCTCCTCCCAGGATGAAAGTGAAGGAAGAATGAAAATGAAAGAAGACGATCGATGAAAGTGAAAGAAGACACATTCAGCGACTGGGCTCAGCCTAGGGAGCCAAGGTCCCTATGGCTTGGCACAGGTGACCTCAGCTCCTGCAGCAATAACTATAAATCTAAGTATACTCTAACAAAAGCCAAATGTCGCTTGTGATCCGTTTTCTTAAACGCGGACTGAAGAGTGTGAAATCACATTTGTGCAATGTCGCGTCTGTATTGAAATGAATTGGCGGAAAGGCAGGCAAGCAGGAGATGCATGGCTGCAATGCCTGGTAGTGTGTGTGTGTGTGTGTGTGTGTGTGTGTGTGTGTGTGTTCTACAGTAAAGAGAGATATCCTTTAGACTGAATCTGGCATACGTAAGGTTTAATGAAGTAATGTATCTTCGCTCCGTAGAGTTAGTGTATGAGTTCTTTCATTTAATTCTTTCAACCCCAGGGACATCGGATGATGTTAGAATAGTAGGAACTAGAGGGGAATTTACGTGGCCAGTAGCCGAGAACACAACCTATGAAGAATGGGAGAAAGACATGTCCTCAAACGGATAAAAAAAAGAGCACAGCTCCATCTGTTGGCAATTGGTAGAGACCAAGAAAGGTCAACTTTAAGACACTACCTTCCCATAACATTAGCGTTTAGGATATGAAATGATCGAAGCAGCATTAACAAAGTAGATGGAGACATTATTCCTTTTGGTACCGGACGATATACAGCTCATTACGTCGCCTGCCACCTCAACATAACTAAGATTCAACAGTCAGGTTTCATCAAATGATGTATCTAGACATATTACCTTCACCAGGAATTTACAGTGTTCAGTCGAGCAAAGCAACTTGGAATGAGAAGTTTCGAACCGTTATCAGAGCAGCAGTAGTGAGTATACCCACACTACACCAAGTTGTGGATGGTCGCTCCAGAACCACACCCTTGAACCCTGGTCACAGCTTCAACGCTCACACTGTGTACTGAGATTCAACCATCACTCTCTGTACGGAGGTTCAAGCCTCACCCTATGTGTTGAGGTTCAAGCCCCACCCTAAGTAATGAGGTTCAAACCTTACACGATGTCTTGAGGTTCGATTCTTACACTATGTCTTGAGGTTCGAGTCTTAAACTATGTGCTGAGGTTAAATCCTCACCCTATATGCTGAGGTTCAAGCGTCACACTATTTGCTGAGGTTCAAGCCTTACACTATGCGCTGAGGGTCAAGTTTCACACTATGTGCTGAGGTTCAATCCTTACCCTATGTGATGAGAGATCCAGGCACGTACTGACATACAAACCAAATCAGGTGATGAAAGAGGACACGAGCACCTAACAATCTGCATCCAGGTACTGTCATCCCAGTATGGAGGGAGAGACGATTCAGGTCAACAATAGTTTTAAGAGATCATTGACCAATAGCCTGCCAGTAGCAGCAGTGACCAGTCACATCCTCCCACCATCACAGCTCGAGTTCCATCACTTCAAGTGGCGGCCAAGTGTCATTTCATTACTGCCAACCCTTCATCTGGTATTCATTACTCCTCAGCTCAAGTGTTTGCTGCCACATTCATACCTTTACATCGAAAATGTCTATCAAGAGTTTAATTTCCCCTCAGGTGAATCTTGTTCGATGTTAATCAATTTCGCTTATCACAAAGGTAATTACCAGCTTTGTTTTCAATCTGTTATTCAAATAGTTTTATACAGAGTAATCAAGAGATTGCTGGCAGGTCCCACGTATGCACTGTTTTTTGTTGGCGCTGTTATGTCCTGTTTGGAATATTCATAGACATCGTTGAGGTCCGACAATTACACATAACCCACATGAAATTATATTCATGCACTGAAAAATCAACTAAATATTTTATGCATTTAATAAAATAGTATTCGTAGATACTATTAAGCTCTACTAGAAATGCTTATATGCATCATTCAACTTTAACTGACATTTATAGGCACAGTTAATCTCGTAGTGATATAATTGCATATAACATTGAGGGTTAATATCAAACTCTTAATACAGATATTTGAAGCCAACGTTAAGCTTTAACAAAATCATCTGTTGGAAGCGTTAGCCTTTGATAGAAATATCTCTCAAGTACATTTAAGCCTTAACAGAAGTATCTGTAGCCACCGTTAGGCTTCAACAGAATCATCTGCACGCATCGTTAAGCATCAACAGACATATCTGCAGGCATCGTTAAGCTTCAATTGAAATATCTATAGGCATCGTTAATCTCTGAAAAAGAAAGGAAAAAAATACACATAACGGTACACTCCTATATAAATATAACAAGAGCAATAATGTTTTTTTCAACACATAAGTCCCACAGTGGGACTTGCGATCTATTCGGGTGAATTGAGATGTTTGTTCCAACAGCAATATCCTCTGTAATATCCGACACCCACCGTACACTCAAACATAATCTTTCATGATGGTATCAAATTATACAAAAATGGCACAAGAGAGTTTGAAACACCCTCACACAGGTGTCTACCCTACTAATAAAACCATGAAATATTTTGTCTAAAATTACGATCAACTTCGTAGGTTCTTTTTAAGATGAACGAAATATACAGTATTAGTGACCCCTGAACTTATCAACCACGGGAACCGTGCCCCGTAGTGGTGAAGGGCAGCAGGGTCGTATTCAAGGGTCGTACGGTCATCCCCTTAATGGCAATACCGACGTGTCTAAGGGTCGCACCGTCGAGCTCAAGGGCGGCACTGCCATGCTCGTTGGCGACACTGTCATACCTAAAGGGCCACACCGTCGTGCTCGAGAGCCGTACCATCGTGCTCGAGAGCCGTACTGTCGTGCTCGAGAGCCACACCGTCGTGCTCGAGCGCCGTACCATCGTGCTCGAGAGCCGTACCGTCGTGCTCGAGAGCCATGCCGTCGTGCTCGAGAGCCATGCCGTCGTGCTCGAGAGCTGTACCGTCGTGCTCTAGAGCCGTACCGTCGTGCTCTATGGCCTCACCATCGTGCTCAAGGACCTCGCCGTTCTCCTCAAGGATTTACGGTCAATTTGATGCAATTAGTCTGGTAAGCAAACTTCGTAAACACATCCAGAAAATATATAAAGTGCCTCCGGTAAGGCAGGAAGAAATCACATACCGCTTACTTCATTACGTTGTGATAAACATTTCACTAACTGTCGATTATGACAAGTCTGTCGCATGACTGACTTCTGGTCATGCACTGAAATAACAATATGACTGCAGCTACCATGTGTCACTATTTCACGAAATACCTCGCCGTGCCCTAAACTGACAGACACTTTGTGAATATGACACATGATTACTTGCTAAGTTGTATATTCGCACACACGTGTAGAGAGATAGATAGATAGACATATAGATAGATAGATAGATAGATAGAGAGAGAGAGAGAGAGGGAGAGAGACAGAGAGAGAGAGAGAGAGAGAGAGAGAGAGAGAGAGAGAGAGAGAGAGAGAGAGAGAGAATACATAGGAATTCTGTGTAGTTTACATGAAAATAAGCTATAATTTCATCACTAAAGATCTACCTTCCTTCTACGTTCAAATAGCATATCAATAAACATGGTAAAGCAGTCAAAACAAGGGTTTGCTGGAGAATGGATGTGAGTGGATTTGGCCTTTCTTGTTCTATCCCTGGCGCTACTTCGCTTACGTAGAAAATGAAAAAAAAGTGTTTTAGATAACTAGGAGTGGATTTGGCAGCGGATGGAACCATGGAAGCGGAAGTGAGTCACAGGGTGGGGGAAGAGGCGAAAGTTCTTGGAGCGTTGAAAAATCTGTGGAAGGCGAGAACATTATCTCGGAAAGCAAAAATGGGTATGTTTGAAGGAATAGTGGTTCCAACAATGCTGTATGGTTTCGAGGCCTGGGCTATAGATAGAGTTGTGCGGAGGAGGGTTGATGTATTGGAAATGAGACGTTTGAGGACAATATGTGGTGTGGGGTGGTTTGATCGAGTAAGTAATGAAAGGGTAAGAGAGATGTGTGGTAATAAAAAGAGTGTGGTCGAGAGAGCAGAAGAGGGTGTGTTGAAATGGTTTGGTCACATAGAGAGAATGAGTGAGGAAAGATTGACCAAGAGGATATATGTGTCAGAGGTGGAGGGAACGAGGAGAAGTGGGAGGCCAAACTGGAGGTGGAAAGATGGAGTGAAAAAGATTTTGAGCGTTCGGGGCCTGAACATGCAGGAGGGTGAAAGGCGTGAAAGGAATAGAGTGAATTGGAACGATGTGGTATACCGGGGTCGACGTGCTGTCAATGGATTGAACCAGGGCATGTGAAGCGTCTGGGGTAAACTATGTAAAGTTTTGTGGGACCTGGATGTGGAAAGGGAGCTATGGTTTCGGTGAATTATACATGACAGCTAGAGACTGACAGTGAACGAATGTGGCCTTTGTTGTCTCTTCCTAGCGCTACATCGCGCGCATGCGAGGGGAGGGGGTTGTCATTTCATGTGTGGCGGGGTTGCGACGGGAATGAATGAAGGCAGCAAGTATGAATTATGTACCTGTGTATATATGCATATGTCTGTGTATGTATATATATGTATACGTTGAAATGTATAAGTATGTATATGTGCGTGTGTGGACGTGTATGTATATACATGTGTATGTGGGTGGGTTGGGCCATTCTTTCGTCTGTTTCCTTGCACTACTTCGCTAACGCGGGAGACAGCGACTAAGTGTAATCAATAATAAATATGAAATACATATAGAAGCTTTTCGTTACTAGCATAGTATCTCATAATAATAATAATAATAATAATAATAATAATAATAATAATAATAATAATGATAATAATAATGATAATAATAATAATAACTGTGGACAAGCCGTTACAATATTCCCAGCCTTGAGTACCCAAGTGATGACTCAGTTGCCCTAACTGTTCTCCTCTCTTGTGCTACCGACAACATCGTCCGTGCAAGACCCTCTCCAGACCGCTGAGTGGTCGAGTGAATACGGTAATGTATGGTCGTCTACTAAATCATGCCATGCTGGTTTTTCCCCTGAAATATGGGCCTATTATTCTCCACCCAGATTACGGTTTGGCTCGAGAACCGACCAGTCAAGTGAATGGGACAGACAAGAGGGAAGGAGGGGAGAAAAAGTAGAAGAATGGGAAGATAAAATGCCTGTTAAGGGTTGTAACCTGAGGTGTTTCTGTAATTGTTGTCGCTGCCATAATGTGTCAAACATCAGTAAGCAAATTGCTATCATATCTATGCGTCTTAAGTTGAATTACAAATGCACTCGTACCCTCTCAACATGTTAAGGAATACCATCTTTGTCTACATACAGTCATCATATTACATTTATTTTCATATTCCTCAGTTTTTTTGCATTTTATTCCACAGTTGTTTCACTTCAGTTATGATCTAGCTGGTACAACCTTAAATACGTTACAATTCAACACACCACTGAGCACGGAATGACGGATGAGGTCTCTCGTGGGAGGCATGACAGTACAAGAGGCATGAGAGGGGTTTACTCTACGCAACCGGACCGACAGTGTGCAGTCTAGGGAGTTCAATACCTCTTGACATTATATCAAGTAGTCCGGGACGACATCAAGGTTTAGGAAAAGCTCGTCTGTCGCCCATCAAGTCTGTTCCACAGTCAGGCTACTGAGTATGACAGTCTCGTGGTAGGAGAGACACCAGCCTACTCAGAGAAGCTGTGCAACAACTCTCTGCTCTCTGCACTGTGTGAATACAGCAGTGGCAGAGATGATGTCTCCAGCGATCTTCTAGACTGTGTATATTGAAGGCACAGCGTCATGAGACTGGAACTGTGTAGAGGAAGCAGGCTCGTAAGGCTCATCTCCCATAGGAGCAGCAACTAAAAGAGGTTCCTTATTGAAGGGCACAGCTTAATAAGAGACTCAACCTTCAATCTTGTTGTTTGATAACAATATATCATGTGCCCAGCCTTTTTTTTCCATTTACAGTACAGTATACAAAGAAGCTTTTACTCATGATTGAGACATATTTTCATTATGATAACTTTGGGATAATGTTATACCAAATAATATATCTATATATATCTATCTATCTATCTATCTATCTATCTATCTATATATATATATATATATATATATATATATATATATGTGTGTGTGTGTGTGTGTGTGTGTGTGTGTGTGTGCTCTCAAACATTTCCGATACCTCCTTCATGGTCAGTTAATTTTCACTTGTAGTCCATGCCCATTCCTCGTAAACATTTTGTCTTCCCAGACAGCGACTTCTCCTTCCACATTTTCTTCACTGCTCCCAGAAACCTTGCCTCCTCGCTCAGACTTCCGATTCCATGCTTCCCTTCGCTGCCATACCTACTCCTAGGTATCTAAAACACTCCACTTCCTCCAACTCTTCTCCATTCAAATTAATATCCCAACTTATCTAACCCTCAACCCTGCTAAACATAATAACATTGCTTTTATTCACATTTACTCTCAACTTTCTCTTTTCATACACCCTTTCTCATTCAGTCATCAACTTCTCAAGTTCCTTACTCGAATCTCTCCAAGATTCTCGCATCTACCTCCCATCTATAAATAAATCATATTGCCATGGAGACATCACACATCCCTGCCGCAAACAAACCTTCTCTTGGAACCACTCACTCTCCTCTCTTCCCAGTCGTACACATGCCTAACACTGCTTCTAAAACTTTCCTCCCAAACCGCATATCCTTAAGACCTTCCACAAGGCATCTCTGTCAACCCTATCATGTGCCTTCTCCACATCTATAAATGCCACATACAAATCCTTCCGTTTCTCTGTGTTTTTCGTAAACATTCTTTAAAGCAAACACCTGATCAACACATCCTTAACCACTTCTGAAACCATTCTGTTCCTCCCAAGTCTGATGTTCATTACATGCCTTCACCCTCTCAATCACTACTCTCTTGTACAACTTACCAGGTACACTCGACAAGCTTATACTACTGTAGCTTGAACATTCACCCTTAACCCCTTGCCTTTGTACAGTGGCACTATACATGCATTGCGCCAGGCTTCTGGCTCCTGACCATAATTCATACATATTGAAAACTCTAACCAGTCAACCAAACAGTCAGCATCTTTCTTAAGATATTCAACTACAATACCATTCACTCCAGCCGCCTTGCCCCATTTCATCTTACGCAAGATTTTCACTATCTCCTCTCTTCACCATACCATTCCTTATGACCTTCTCACTTCGAATACCTCCCCGACCCAAACACCCCCCATCTGCCACTGTATCATGAAACACATTCAACAGTTATCCTCACTTCATTACTGTCTGTTACCTCTTCCATATCTTACCCTTTCACCAATGCTCCCATCTGTTCTCGTTTTTCACACATTAACACGCCGCTGCCAACACATCATCTTATTTTCCCTAAAGTTTACTAATACTCCCTCACCCCAACTCTCATTTGCCCTCTTGTCAACACCTACACCTTCCTCTTGACCTCCTGCCGCTTTCCCTAGTATGTCTTCCAATCATTTGCACTTCTTCCCTGTCAGTACTACCCATATACTTTTTTCTCTTTCACTATCAAATTCACTTCATCCCACCATTCACTACCCTTTTTATCTGCCTATCTCCTTACTTACACATGCCACATGCATCTCTCGCACATGCCAGCACTGCTTCCCTGTATATCTCTCATTCCTCACTCACTCCTTTAGCTTCATTTGTTCGCACCTTTTGCCATTCTACATTCAATCTCTCCTGTTGTTCTTTACATGGCATTATTCAAAGCTCACTTACTCTCACCCCTCTTTTCTCACCCATAACATTTCTTCTTTACCGAAAACCTCAACAGATCTTCATCCTCGCCTCCACAAGATAATGATCAGACATTCCACCAGCAGTTCCTCTCAGCATATTTACATCTAAATGTCTCTCTTTTACACGCTTATCATGTCATCCAATATTGTCCGCTGGCCATATTTCGTACTGACATACGTATACTTGTGAAGTCCTTTTTAAACAAGGTATTCCCCAGTCATCAGGCCTTCTTCAGCACAACCTCCACAAGCTGTTCACCATTTCCATTCATAACGCTAACTTCCCCATGCCCCCTAGTTATATCCTCAGCTGCCACATTATCCACCTCAGCAATCAAATCGCCTATCACTAGTGCCCAGTCTCTTGCATCAAAACTGCTGAAGCAATCACTCAGCTGCTCTCCAAAAACTTGTCTCTCATGATCTTTCTTTTCATGGCCAGGTGCATAAGCACTAATAATCATAAATATCTCAACATTCACTTACACTTTTATCCACATTAGTCTAGAGCTCACTTCCTTGCACTCTCTCACAAATTCCCATAACTCCTGCTTCAGCAATACACTCCTGCTTCAGCAGTATTGCTACCCCTTCCTTAGTTCTTGCCCTCCCACCAACCTCCGACTTTACTCCTAAGACATTTCCAAACCATTATCCTTCAGCTTTGTTTCACTTAAAGCCAGAACATACAGGTTCTTTCCTCAGACATACTATCTGTCTCCTTTCTTTTCATCTTGGTTACATCCACGCACATCTAGACATCCCAGCCCGAGCCTTTGAGGAGGAAGAGCACTCCCCGCCTGGCTCCTTCTTCTGTCCCAGCTTTTCAAAACTGAAATACAAGAAGGGTAGGGTTTCCAGCCCCTCGTTTTCGTCCCCTTACGTCACTTTCTACGACATGAAGGAATACGGAGGTAGAACTCTTTATATATATATATATATATATATATATATATATATATATATATATATATATATATAATGTTATATATGCATTCATAATAATATAGAGGAACATCTAACAACACAGTGATAACTTTCAAAACACTTTACTCCTGTATCTTTTCAGATTTGGTCCATTAAAGAAAAAAATAATAATTTCTGATTTCAAAGATGATAATCATCGTTGATCACAAGCCTAGGCTCTGGTGAGAATGTTGACACATCCATGGGGCATGACGCGCAATGCAGCGTTCAGTCTGTACTCTCATGTTGACGTACTTGTTCGCTTTAACTCTGCCTCATTAATGTTTATTGTATTAGAGGCAATGCATGGTATGACGATGATTGTTCCTCGTATTATTACACAGCTAAAGATATCTTCTCAGACTCTCTTTTAGAGAGACTGTCAAAGTCTTTAACAAATTCGTAATGACGGACACAATCAGCCTAGTTGTGTGTTCATCTTTACGTATAATCTTTCGAAGATATATTTCTGTCTGTTATCCACACACACGGACACTAAAGTTAGATATGTCACCACGTTAATTCAGGTGATAAGGTGGTACAGAAAAGTTTTCTTCTTATAGATAGGATGTAAAGTTTATCATCATAATCCAATATCTTAATCAAGTTACGGGTGGCCATACACACAGAAAGGCACGTGGATAACATATATATATATATATATATATATATATATATATATATATATATATATATATATATATATATAATTGTACTTTTCACGTTGATTATACAGCTTCCGAGAGATTGGAAGATACCGTTGGTTTTTCCTGCACGTGACGCATAAACTTCACGGTAAAAATTATTTTCGTACATCGCACTCACGGAAGCATTTGATGCCACCACGGATGGCAACATTCTTCTTCTTCTTCTACATAAGTTGGAATACTTTCGTACTTTGCAGACGCCACTAAAGTGGCTCGACAGCGACATTCGAAACGAGAATTTTCCGAATACTCCAGCTATGCAGCACCTCGGGTATCTGTTCCAGATCCCTCGCTTCACATACTCTGACGACGCCAATCGCCTCGTAAGCACAATCTTTCTGACGACATGACTGTGTATGTCAGGGGGGTGACCTTACTGCATTGTCAGTACACATACTACCACGATATCCTGCTTGGAAGTCTTCTTACTTGATGCTGAGCAGAAAGCTAAATTCTTTACCAAAACAAATTCTCCTTCTCTAGAGAAAGACTTGAATATGTTACGGACTCTTTAAGTGTTAAGCTGAACAGCTCGACATGTCGCCGAATCCACCATTCTGCTGTGTGGCGGTGAACACCAAGGTGCCGGGGCAACAGCACACACGTCGTAGCCTTCATTATGGATGGCTACAATAGTTCCGTGTGGTGTTGCCTGTGACTGGCGTGACCACGACACTGGCGGGCGACAGTGACCGTGTTAAGTGAGGTGCCACATTGTGTGTGGCGTGTGCTATGAGTCGAGTGATGAAACAGTGACCCTTATCTCAGGTTTGTCAACGTTGGCTGTGTGGGTCACACCTGACGTACCAACCACAGCCAGGCAGGCGGACCAACTCCATCCCCTACATCATCAGCTGGTCCAGTTATTATGAAAGGTATCGTACCCACTGTGTACTGATCACCTTTTGTTCTTTTTACCCAGTGTACGCCCTTCACTGTTTTAAATCTTATTTAGAACTGATTTATAGAATACTGACAGCTCCTTGGACAAAAAACAAACAATGAAACTGTCATATGTCATACCTTAAATCATTTAAGATGTACAGTTGTAATCTCTCCCAAGAACTATGTATGTCAAATATGATTATAACTTTTTTCATGTTTGCGTACAAGGCACGGGCAACCGAGGCCCTAATCAAAGCCATCCCATTAATGCTATATATATATATATATATATATATATATATATATTTATATATATATATATATATATATATATATATATATATATTTATATATATATATATATATATATATCCTAGCCTGAGCCAGGTACCCACCTCACAGTCGAGCCTGATCACGTGAAACTGTCACCCATTATTCAAGTATTGCAATGAAGATATGTAGCAAGGGGTCACGGCTGAAATATAAAGCAAGAATAAATCGTCAGATCGGCCCATAGCGGAGTTTCCAACGCTCACACAACATCTGTGAGGCGAAGTAGTGGCCTGTTCGGTGTTGCTTGCCCCTAACACCTCACGGACGCAGAGGCCAAATTACAACGAGAGAGAGAGAGAGAGAGAGAGAGAGAGAGAGAGAGAGAGAGAGAGAGAGAGAGAGAGAGAGAGAAACATGTGTGTTCTGCTCTTTGTTAAGTGTCGACGCAGTAAATTTATGATGATGCATCGCGAAAGTTTACGTGTACTGTGGATTCTCGATGAAAAACGGGGTACATAATCATGTGTGAATTCAGCAACTTTTCCCCAGATATGAATCAGGATATCCATGATTATGAGGGACTGATTTTTATATATGAATCTTGATCAAGACACTGTAGCCTAATTCCTGTCGTTTACTTTTGAATATCATGTAATCCATACCACTTCTTTTTACTTCCAGTTTTACAAAATTCTTTGGATATCTGATTTTAATTTTTTCTTTCTTTTTTTTTTTACACTGTACGAGTAGTCTACGATGAAGGACTGGTGCACACGTCTGAGTTATCGTATTCTGGGGAAATCCCAGGATGGCGGCCACCAAGGCCTTTCTTCGTACTAGGTTTAACGTAAACATAACAAGGTCTTCCAGTACCTTATCCCTAGGTTTACCTTAAACCTAACAAGGTTTTCCAGTACCTTATCCCTCGGTTTACCTTAAACCTAAAAAGGTTTTACTCTACCTTATCGATAGGTTTACCGTAAACCCAACAAAGTTTCACTTTACCTTATGCCTGACGTAAACTACAGGATGGTAGAGCAATACTGGCCCAAAAGTAGACATAACAAGTCTCCCGGTTTCACCATGGCACTACTGGTTTTCAAGTGTCAGTCTTCTGTCTGCCGACTTAGTCTCGAATTTCTCGGTTTCCAGCCGAAGCTAAAATTCTAAATTATCTGCAAATCTGGTGGACCGCGATAGCATAGCCTGGAGGATATTGTGGGACCATAACCATCACTCGTTGTGTATCAAGACATACAAATGTTCACATGTAAATCAATCCCCACAAAGTTACCACTGCGCGCCCGAGAGGTGAATCGTGCTATAGAAAACGGTAAGCGGACGAAGTAACCATCGATGGGCGTTTAGTCCATCGGTGTCAAGTGGCCAGGACGTCTGCTTACCGACCTCGGTAGCTCCGGGGATCAATGCTCAGCCGCGCGGTGGTATAATTCTCCAGGTCACTCAGTGTGGTCACTCAACCCATCGCTTCGCCATCTCGGAGCGAAAAAGTTATTAATCAAAATTTCTAAATGAATTCACATAAAAATTGTTATCCATCGGGAAAGGCAATAAGAGTCAATCAAGGTGTGTCTGCGGTGTATGCAGAGTTCATGATGAATTTTTAAAGTTAAAAACCAACTTGGTCTCCTGGGAGTATCCACCGTGAGGAAATGGTGGGCAAGAGCATAGTTAGTGAGTGTCACTCTAATTAAAACGATTTCCAGAATTAGAGCTGACAGACATTTCTAATACAATATGAATTATAAAGTAGACCACAGTCATCATAGAAATATAGTCCCTATTGCTTTTTCACGCTTGACGATTATGATGTTTTCCTAAAAGAGAAACAGACAGTGATACGCAGGTACAAAAATATATATCGTCAATATAATACGCCATTTATAAGCAATACATTCTATAGGTACATTACGCCATTTATAAAGAATACATTCTGTAGACACATTACGCCATTTATAAAGAATACATTCTGTAGACACATTACGCCATTTATTAAGAACTGTAAATACAGTAGGCCTTTTATTAAGACACCATTTTGTAAATACGGGACGCCATTGACTAAAAGAAAGTCAGTTACATTGATTTAACGATGAGTTGTTGATTCTATGGTTTACACGACCAATATCGCGGTGGCATGACGACTGAAGTACCGTGTCACAGGTCCACATACACGACCCTCCCTGCTGGACGTCCTCCTAACGCAACATCTCTACACAAGGTCTAGACTAGACTGTCCGGAGGTTTTATACAGTTCCAGCGTCAGACTTCCGATGGCTCTATTCCTGAAGGGCAGACCAGCACTCTGTATCTGAGGTGAAGGGACATAGCTGAGGGTATGAAGCA
This sequence comes from Panulirus ornatus, assembly GCF_036320965.1. Taxonomy (NCBI): domain Eukaryota; kingdom Metazoa; phylum Arthropoda; class Malacostraca; order Decapoda; family Palinuridae; genus Panulirus; species Panulirus ornatus. The sequence continues at coordinate 11,286,719 of NC_092224.1, forward strand.
GAAGTGTTCCCGGCACATCGTTCGCGCACTGATATACACACTGATGCGAAAATTGTATACACTGATTTGAAGTGAGGCAAATGAGAATCAATCTTCATATATTTTCTCTCCACTTTTGTGAAGTTATGTATCGTGAACTCCAAACTTTTAAGCTGTCTTATATATATATATATATATATATATATATATATATATATATATATATATATATATATATTAATTTCAATATCTGTGCTTTCCCGTGTTAGCAAGGGAACGCCAAGAACAGACGAAGAAAAGCCCTTATTCGCTGAAATCCAATCTCTAGCTGTCATGTGTAATGCTCCGAAACCACAGCCGCTTATCCACAACCAGGCCCCACAGACCTTCCCGTGATTTCCCCCGGCTGCTTGAAAAGCCCTGGTTCAGTTCGCTGGCAGCACGTCGCCCGCCCGTTACACCATATCGCTCCTATTCACTATTCCGTGCATGCCAAACATCCTCCTGCTTGTTCATGCCCCAGGAAGCGCCAGATAATCTACAGCGTTCACCAACCGGGATTACAGTTCACAAAGTGGTAATGTTGAGTATAATAATAATAATAATAATAATAATAACAATAATGATAATGAAAATAATAATAATAACAATCAATGATAATTTATAATAATAATGATAATGATAATAATAATAATAATAATAATAATAATAATAATAATAATAATAATGATGATAATAATGATAATATAATGATAATAATGATAATAATAATAATAATAATAATAATAATAATAACAATAATAATAATAATAATAATAATAATAATAACAATAATAAGGACAGCGATAGATGTGAATAATTTCCACCTATTTCAGAACCTACAATCTATTCTGGATGGAAATGAATTACCAAGGATGTACTTTATACACAGTAATACCGTAGGTAATTTTAAGCGTAGTGCGAAGCTGAATTGCTGGCGATAGTCAGGTCAGTTTCCAAAAACCAGCATAGTTTTACCTGCAAGAGTTTAGTATTACTGGTCGGTTTAGCTCATGGAATTATATAGCGCAAGTACAAAGTATTTTCAGCAATATACTTTCGCTGAATTAGAAGTAAGAAATAAATTAAGTTAATGGCCTTACCTACAGTGAAATGTTTCAGATTAAGTACTTTGTTCATATTCTCCATCCTTTCTATCAATCACTAGCGACAGGGTTGTGGTCCTCTTGCTTCACAGATACGACACAGTATAATCCATTTGTAATTCTTTCAGGGATTATAGTTACGACCGAGAGAGGAGATGAGGGAGATTATCATCAGTGGCATTCGAATCAATTCTTCTATTCACAACAACAAATGATTAAGATTTACACAATCGAGTTTCATTCGTTTAATGAAGTAGGGCGTATAACAGTACGTGTATCTCGTGGTAGTGTACACACTGACCGTAAAGTACAGTTTCAAAGTTTGTCATCATTTTTTAGACAACAACGATCAGAGAGAGAGAGAGAGAGAGAGAGAGAGAGAGAGAGAGAGAGAGAGAGAGAGAGAGAGAGAGAGAGAGAGAGAGAGAGAGAGAGAGAATGAATGACGAAGCATAGTAAGTAGGATTGTGTTAGGCTAATCCCACTGCTCGCAATGACCATCACTAAACGCTCCTATATATTTTCGTTATGCTTTATGTGCAGGCTGTTCTCCACTCACGCCCAGGTGGAGGGTCACCTGGTGGAAGGGCTAGTGGTGCCCAGGCTGTTGAGGTGTGCGATCAGGCTCGCCTGGCAGGTGTATCGTATGTGTTGATCAGGTTCACCTAAACAGGTGTATCGCAGTTGTGTGACCAAGTTCAGCTGCTGGTTTACAGTACGTCCTTTTCTCTGTCATTAGAGAGAGAGAGAGAGAGAGAGAGAGAGAGAGAGAGAGAGAGAGAGAGAGAGAGAGAGAGAGAGAGAGAGAGGGGGGGGGGCTACCTCATTTAGGTGAACAGATTCTGTAAAGCCATTATATCACCTTTATACTGCTCTCATATAACCGATTTCCACATTAAAAGAACAATATATGAACCGTGCTGTGCGAAATGAAAAATGCGACCTATACAAAGGCTGCCTTGTGTGTGAGAATTATTTTGCATCATTGGACCTTTTACATTTGTACATTATTACCTAGTACGCGGAGGTAATAAGCAGGTACGAGGCAAGCGAAGCCGTGTACAACAGTTGCCAATCTGGACACTGTGTGCGTGGGTCCCGGGAGACGTCGATGCTTCGGGAGTCATCAACAAGTACCACAGATGATGAGGGTGAGAGGAGTCATCATCAACCGACTCTCTCTCTCTGCATCACCACACTGCACGGGTCATCTTGGGATGGTGGATGACTCCTGGTTGTGCTGACAGGACGTGAATCGTCGGGGTCAGTCCTCAAAGCCAGAAGGCAACGTTTGTTGCCTAGGATGTCAAAAGTCGTCCTGACCTTGCATCACCAGGTGGGGTGGGTCACTACCATTACTGGACACTGCTGCTCTGTCGTCCGTCGCGTAGTTGTGATGTGAACCCTCAGCACCGCACCCTTATGGGTCTATAAGTGAGGCAGGGAAGGTGGCCTGTTAGTCGTGTCTCCTGGTGGGAGAGGCCCCAGTCTACTCTGAGGAGCTGTACAGGAACACTCTGCATGGGGAGAATACCTTGTGTATATGATAAGTAGCGGGGATGGTGTCTCCAGCGATTCAATGTACCACATCGGTCAGGACTCCGAAATTAAGGTATTTCTTCAGGGAGACACAGCGTCGCGGGGATCATAGACCGAGCAACGTTGTGTTCCTTCAGTTACCTGCGACGTCACACTGGCCTCCCTATTCGTCAGTTACTTTGTTGTCTGGCGAGTGTAAAGACGTTAATAAAAAAGATAATCCTTCTCCAATAAGTGTTTCTTTACAGCGTTCCTTATGCCATTCAATGAATTGCATGAAGAAATATATGAAAATGCTTTCTACTGTGGGAACTACAAAACCAAAGTTTATATATATATATATATATATATATATATATATATATATATATATATATATATATATATATATATATTATCTTTTCCCTGTACACCTTGGACAAGGTCTGAAGAGTTGCGAAACATATTTGTCGAAAACGAGTGGGTTCGGAACTACATGGCTCAACTTTCAATACATAATCATAATAATGTTCATCCTGTTAATCTAAATGCATTTGGGTTCAGACAGATGTAATAAGAGCTACAAATTGATATCATTAAGTCTATAGTCTCACTGATCTACCTTGATCGAAACAATGGAATGTACCTATCAGACTTCATTTTGCCTTTGTCAAAGTATATAAAAGAAATGATTAAACCACAGACCTCGGCGTGCTTTATTATTACACGATACTAAAAACCACATAGCCAGATGTTTACTAAACTTTACCACTCAACATTCAGTCTTTAGTATGTTATATTTAATACCAATAGAAGCAATGAGGTGCTTCCTTAAGCATCTGTCAAATCCTCAGTCCACAGCCCAACGCTGGCTGTTCTAAGGTCTTCCAGAGAGGAGAAACAAAGTTCATTACCCAAAAAGCAAGCCATATATACATATATATATATATATATATATATATATATATATATATATATATATATATATATATATATATAAGTTGATGCAAGCACCCTGTCCTTCAAGACTCTATAGAATCACCATATATCATTGAGACCCTGTGTACACCACCTAACACGAAGAGAAAGGAAAACAAAGAGTAGCAAAAAAGTGTAAAACAAATATAAAACAGATGCAACTCAGCCGCCCTTGATTATGTTCGTCTTAACTTTCGCAACTTCATTTTTCTTTACGACCTCAGGTTAACAAGAGGTAAAGAGCTTGTCGGAAAGGGCACAATGAAGGACAGGAGCCAAGATGAGGTGTCAAGTGAAACCTGTGTAAGAAACCTTCATCTAACAGACGATGTTTCAACCAATCATGAGTTTACGAGTGTAATCCAAACTCACTCAAAGCGTAGAACGGAATAGTTATTATATCATGTGCAACTTCAGGTTATGTGCCGTTTTCTATTATGTTTCTCTTTGTCATCCTGTACAAGAACACCGAAATTTATTCGGGTAAAGAATAAAGGGGCAAAATGGGGCCCAGAAATACAATTCTGGGTGCATCCCTTTGGACTGCCATGTCTTATCCCAACCCTCTAAAAGTATGGAAATTTTCCCCCCCTTTTTTTTCGAAGCAAAGTCAGAAACGACCATAAAAATAACGAAATTAGGAAGTGAAAAGCTACCAACTTTAGGTAATCAGCTTTCTACCCTCCGTGTTTTGCCACAAGCCTTTGTAAAATGAGACACGTTCTTCACTATGCGAGACAGTGACACCATGTGAAGGACAGTGATTACAGTGACAGACAGTGAACACCAGGTGAAAGTGATCACGATACGAGACAGTGACACCATGTGAAGGATAGTGATTACAGTGACAGACAGTGAACACCAGGTGAAAGTGATCACGATACGAGACAGCGACCACCATGTGAAGGATAGTGATTACAGTGATCATCAGGTGAGAGAGACAGTGATCACCATACGAGATACAGTGATCAATTGAGAAACAATGATCAATATGCGGGTAAGAAGAAAACGGCCTAAGCGTAATACCCAGCAAGGAATACTTCACTCCATTCTCCTTTAGGCATGTCAGATGGAATCACTCTGAGGTTCCTGATATATATTCATTACAATTCGCCCCTCAGGCAGGAAAAAAAGGTCAGTGGTTATACAATATAGCCTTAATTCTACAAGCGTATTATTCAGTGGAAACTAGGACGGAAATCCTTCACGATCTCTATTGATAGCAGTGGAGCATGCAAGCTTCTGTGCTGCAGTAGGCGAGGGTGAACAATGTGGGCAAAAACAAAAAAAAAAAACAGTAAATGATACTCAACCTGAGGCTACCAGTTTTCTCTTGGTGGAATTCTGTCCTAGTTCATGCGGTGATTTTTGGTGTATGAAAAAATCAGCGCAACTGAGAGAGAGAGAGAGAGAGAGAGAGAGAGAGAGAGAGAGAGAGAGAGAGAGAGAGAGAGAGAGAGAGAGAGAGAGAGAGAGAGAGAGAGAGAGAGAGAGAGATGGGGTGAGGAAGAAATCTCTTTATTCCACTACTGCTACAGAGTTGCCACAGCCTCAAGAGCATCCACTCCTTGACAAGATGGCGAGGCCTGCGTAACACAGGACGCCACGACAACCACCAACACACCTGCAACCACCCTTCTGCTGCCACACCCACCACTAGAACAACAATACCGTCCCTGAAACCACACCGCTACCCGACACCGCTACCCCACAACGTCGTAACACCCCCAAAGTAGTGTCTTACCACAACTCAGTTACTAGTACTGTCCTTAACTCCATCGCTATCCTACACCAACACTCATCCTCACCAGTTCATCATGATCAACGGGACAACTGGGCCATTAATCCCATTACCGTCCCAAGTACTTTCCGCCTCGAGGCATTATCATCCCGCTAATTGTGTTCCCACACCATTACCACCACTTACGCCGCCACTGTTCCACCTCCTGCCCCTACCACCGTCGCTGTCACTTAAAACGCCACTCCATCACCTTTGCCCTTACGCCAACATTGCCACCAACAACACAATATTCTATCACCTCTGCTCCAACGCCATCTAACTAACACTAACAACACTTCTCCATCACCATTGTCCTAACACCATCATTGCCACTCATACCACCACTCTATCGCCTCTGCTACGACACCATCACTCCATCAGATTTACCCTCCCATGACCAGTCCATTTTCCTTCCCCCTCAGCGCCATGAGCGGCTTAGCAGGTACAGTTTCTACTTGGCGACGGCGAAGGACAAGGTTCCATCCCAAGGTTGAAAGTTGAGTATGAGGTCAGTGACGCACACTTGGTCTGGGCGCTACGTGCACAACTTTGCTATACCAAACTGCTCTTGGCAACATGAGAGAATAGTGCGTGCTCTAGGACACACTAGGTGTCCGTAACCATCTGCTCTGGGAATTTTCGGTGTGAAATAGCTCATCAATGCCCAGATTTGAAATGTAAAAGCGTTAGTAATATAAACCTACTCTAAAAGAGCTGAAACGAATGAGAAAAAAAAACAAATAGTATCCATTCACTGTAATCTAACTGTGGATATTTCAATTGAAGTCCAGAGATAATACACTAACTATGATCGTCCAATGTGTTAACTAAACGATATACAATTATATGTAATCGTAGGTTTTATGTATCTTAGGAGAAGTTAGTAAAACAGTCTCTCATTTAATCATGTGGGAAGACTAATATATTGTGTCCTACGTCTTTAAGATGCTGAAAAATTTCCATTTGACATTAGAATTCGGAAGTATACAATGCTATACAGTGGTTTCAAGCCACAAAATGAGGGATTATATTGTCTGGTTTGTTCGTCCGTCTGCCCGTCTATTTGCATGTTGATCCGTCTGTCACCAAACTGAAGCTCTGTCAGGTGGCTGTCAGTCAGTCGAGTTCGATACGTCAGGTGGTCGCTGACCCGGAAGATGTAGCCATTAATTTAGGCCGGTGGTAGTCAGAGGTCAAAGGGAAACAGAAAAAAAAAAGGTGATTTCATCTCCCATTTTGTGACGAAGACACAGAGGGGGGGGGGGAGGGGGTGCAGTCCACGACGGGAGGTCCAGTCCAAAGGAACGGGTACAAAGCGATTGATTTTTCTTTTCCGTCACTTTGATCTCCGGAGATAAACTTGCAGTGTCCCAAGCAAAACCCTGAGCCGCAACAACTCGCCATCACATTTTTCATCTCGGCAGGAAGCGCCAGAGTGACGCAAAGCCGCACTCGGGCAAGGGAGACAGAGAGTTTGGTAGGGTGAAGGACGTGTAGAAAACTGGCTTCATCTGCAGCGCCACCGCCGCGCGGGAAGGAGATGCAACAGGTGGACTAAAGTAAACTTACTTGTTGCCATGTCTGGATAGAGAGAGAGAGAGAGAGAGAGAGAGAGAGAGAGAGAGAGAGAGAGAGAGAGAGAGAGAGAGAGAGAGAGAGAGAGAGAGAGAGAGAGAGAGAGAGAGAGAGAGAGAGAGAGAGAGAGAGAGAGGCCAACTGATTCACTGAACATTCTCAGTCAAATTCTTTATGGACAGTTCGTAACTCGCAATAGAAAAACTCTCAGATTGGACTCAGCGGAACGAAGTCGACGGCTTACTTCGTGTCTCGGGGACGCAACTCCGCCTCGTATGATAGAGGAAGATCTCGCATGTCAAGAAGGATCCACCACAATGTGGATGGTCTGGAAGCTAGAGGTTAGCACCAGCGGTGACAGACGAAGTACCGGAGTCGTACGATGTGTTGGACACTGACGGATGCATGAGCAACTGTGCCCCTACATAACGTCTAAACAAATATGAGCATCTGCAAAAAGTCTGCTGTGTCATTCTGCTTGTGGTAAATGTCTAATTGTCGCTGGAATGGATACAAAAGTGCACAGCAATCGAGACATTGAAACCGCAGATCAGGACAATATCTTTGCTAGCTACGCCTGCATGAATTAACAGAGAGTAAAAGGAGTCCATCATTTTCCTGCCACAGGAGGGAACGCAGCCTTGAGCTGCAGGATCCTATGATTAGAGGAGCCTCTGGGAAGGTCATGGGTAACACCATGGCCCTTTCTTAGAAAGAGGTCCTGGGGGAATTATGAAGAGATGAGACAGATCTATATATACAAAAGTGAGTGAGCCTAGAAAAGCGGCCCGTGTGCAGAGGTATTACAAGGGATCTGGTGAAGAGTGGCAAAAGACAAGAGCAAAGGAAACAATGGAGGTAGGCAAGGAAAAGGAAGTTTTCTAGGAAAACAGTGCTTACATGTGCGTGTCCAGCGTAAAGTATAGGGAAAAAGGAATGTGGGTGGATGAGTAATGTATGTGAGTAGTGGAGTGAGAAGGTTATTCTCCCGTGAGAGAGAAAGGATAGAGGACTTTGTGCGATTCCAGGGAAGGAGTGCACAAGACAATGCTGCAAAGAGACAAAAGGAAGGTATGGGAACTGACACAGAAAGCAAAGCGGAAAGATTTAGAAGAACAACGGTGTGAGAAGAAAGAGAGAACAAATACGAGTGACAGGGAGGGAAGCAAATGGGAAAGTTGAAGAAAAAATCTAAGTAGTGAGAGATGCGTAGTTTGAGTATTACGGAGGACTGTTGCATGTGTTGTGTGATACGGCAATGGATAGTGTGCATTTGGGACGAGGCGCTGCGTTAAAAGAGGGTTATGCCGAGTGGCTAGGTTAAAAGAGAAGTAGTAAGGAAGCCTTGCTTAAGATAAGGTATTGCAAAACAGTTGGAGAAGATGCTATGCAGATGAATTTCTCATAAAGAGGATAACAGTGTTGTTGACTTTTAGTTAGGACTTTCAGTGAATGTGCTTCTCAAGATGAAGAACTGGCGAAATGCCTGTATAATACTATTACATAAAGGCAAGGTGGACAAAATCGAATGTTCGAATTACGGAGGTATAAGTTTATTGAGTTTACCTGATAAGTTGTACGGGAGACTGTTGACTGAAAGGGCAGCGGAATAAACTGACCATCACACTGGGGAGGAGCTATGTGGTTTTAGGAGTGGTAGATGTGTGAACCAGGTTTCTGTTAGAAAAATTTGTCAGTGTCATTTATGGACTTATAATATATACATACATACATACATATATATATAGATATATATATATATATATATATATATATATATATATATATATATATATATATATATATATATATATATATGTATCGTGTAAGATTAACGCTATTGAATGCAGTGAAGAATTTTACCTGATGATTAAAGGGTATGAGAGTGGTTTCAGATGAAGCTGGATCTGTGTCAAGGGTGTGTAATGTCACCATGGATATTTGAATCTGTTCATAGATGGGGTGGTCAGGGAGATAGATGTGAGGGGTCTTGGAACGAGGGATGGTTCTACTACAGTATGCTGGAGATCGGGGAAGTCCGGGAAGCGAGGCAGTTGCTGTTTGAGGATGACACTGCTCCGGTTGTAGATTCCAGAAATTTCTGAAGTTGGAGTCTGAGTATGGGAGAGTATTAAAGGAGGAATATTGGTCTTACTGTTCATAAATGTAAGGTTATCGGGGTTTAGAGGGGTTGATGGGGGGATGGGGTTAGACGGGTCGATTTGAGTGGGAAGTTGAAAAGAGAGAATCTGGAGAACGTGATATGTTCTAGAGACCGGGAATGGACGTAGCAGCAGACGGGACCACGGGAGCTGAAGTAAACTGTGGGATGAGTAAGTAGACAAGGTTCTGGGTGCACTGAAACGTATGTGGAAAGTGAGATCACTGACTGTAATGGAACAGATGGCTATGCTTAATGCTATGAATACGTAATCCACCTTTATTTCCAAATCTCGAAAACATAATTCAACAACACCATAAATAATCATTTGTATCATATGAACCTCACATTTATTTTCATTAACATAATACAAACAAAATATTTGTAATGAGATTCCAATAACAACTATATTTATAAAAAAAAAATTCATCCGGTTGCTGTTTTTGCAGTTTAATTATTACATGCTAACTCTGATACATTGTGCATGTGCATATCAATTAAGTCATTTGCATAAAATATTTACCCCAGAGGATGCATTTTTTCAATTTTAGCTACGTTTTAGCAAGGAAAATTCAAATTCCAGCAATAAAAATCACGCATACATATATATATATATATATATATATACACACGTGTGTGTGTGTGTGTGTGTGTGTGTGTGTGTGTGTAAGTGACCGCCTCAGGGTGGTAGCGACAGAATAACGGACTAAGAAATGGCCTCCTTCGCTCACGTCCACCTTTAGTTGTCATGAATAATGCACCGAAACCAAAGCCCCCTGTCCACAACGAAGCTCCACTGACCTTTGCGAGGTTTTCCCTAACTGCTTCATATGCCCTGGTTCAGACCATTGACAGCATGTCACTCCCTGTATATCATATCGTTCCCATTCGCTTTTTTATCCTTTGCACGTTTCTCGCCCTCCTGCATGTTCAGACCCCCAACATTCAAATCCTCTTTCACTCCATCGCTCCACCTCTTCCGTGGTTTCCCGTTCTTTATGGTTCCCTCCACTTTCGACATGTATACCCCCTTCGCCAACCTCTCTTCACTCGTCCTCTCCATATGTCTAAACCACTTCAGCACTCCCCTTTCAGCTCTCTTATACATATCCACCTTACTGCCTCAATTCTCTCTTACACTATCATTCCTTACTCGATCAACCCCCATTATACCACATACTGTCCTCAAACATTTCATTTCCAAGACATTCACGCGCTTTCCTGCTGTATAATCCACGGCCCCCGCCTCGTATTCTTACAACACCGACGGGACCACCATACTGTCAAACATGCACATATTTACCCTCACAAACAGTGACCTTTCTTTCGACACATCTCTCAGTGCGCCAACGACCCTCGCCCCTTCACCCACCTTATGGCTCTCTTCAACTTCCATGGTTCCAATGGTTGCCATGTCTACTCCCAGGTATCTGAAACAATCCCCTTCCTCTCCATTCAAGCTCACACCCCCAAATAACATGCCATTTTGCGCTATCATACCCAAAAATGGAGCTCATAACGGAGAAATGATTACAGAGAAATGAACGGTTGACTGCTGTTCACGGACGTGAGACGAAGGGTATTCGACTACTAGTAATCGATTAGTCATTTCTATATCATAGGCTCCAATACGAATGGTAGGGGTTCTGCTGTCAGCAGAGAAGTATTTGTTCTAGGAAAGTGCGTGCTTATTGCACTATATTCGCGTTCATATACCTCCATGTTCGACAATATGTTCAGCAGAATTGTTAGCTACGGTTAAGCGTGAGGCTAACCGGCATTGACCCATGGAGACCCTCTGCTAACGGACGTGAGACGTTAAGTTATTCGAGTACTATTCATCGAAGTGTCATACCTCTATCATGGGATCCATAGCCTAGTCATTAAGGTTAGGGCTCCTAGCTCCTATACCAATCGTAGCCGTTCGAATCCAGTTGTCTGGAGGGCATTAAGTGATATGAATATATGCACCAGCACTGCCCCAGTAGCAGCACCAGTCCAATAGAAATTTGGTACCTGTGCGCCAAAGCATCGTTTTCTTTTATTATCATTTCACTCACCCAATCACCATCAGTCCAGTAAATCTATGTTTGTCTATTCGCCTTTACTGTCCCAGTGCCATCATCATCCAAACGCCTTCACTGTCCAAACACCATCACTGCAACATAACTCTCAAAACAACACGATGCGCTAGTTCTACTTTAACATCTCATATCCCCCAGTAAAGTGTGCCCAGCACCATCAAAACCCCGGTACCTCCGGTATTACCCTGACGAACACCAAGCAATGCTCTTAAACCAAAGACGCACCTTCAGTATTCCTTCTGCTTCGTCCCACAAGTACTACCGTAACACGTTGCTGTGGCACAAGACTAGTCAAATAGCACTTGTATATATCATCTCCATCCGATATCCTGTAATTACAACACTATTATATCGTTACTGCTGCACTACCTGTATCGACCACTAGTGTGACACTAATATTCAGACGTTATCAGTACACCACTACCGCCCCAGCAGCATCGGCGCGTTACACTGTGACAAGACTTCCCTATATCATTATTACAATGTCATCCCCAGTGACTAATGCTGCAAAATAGCACCTTATCGCGAGCTCTCACCGTTTCTGTTCTAACATCCCCTTGCGTAACACCTGTCCTAGTAACACCGAGCGGCCAGTACTGGCCGACCTCGTCAGTACACCACCGCACTAGACCGATGTGTGGTTCTGTATCGGGACTAACTCATCACTCCCCCTGCACCAGTACTTCTCCAGTAACACACACTGCACTGACCCTGATACATGACACTCCCCATAACAGTACTGCCTCAGCACCAGCAATGCATAACTACTGCTCCGACACCTCCTTTTGGTCAGCATTAAACCAGTGAATACTACATCAGCGCTGCTCGAAGACACACACACACGCTGATATTGCCTCATCACCACAACTCCACCAGCACAGCCGCAACATCCCTCACACGGAGACCGCCAGTACCGCCCAAGCATGAAGTCCACCAGTGCTGCCCCGACATTAAGTCTATTACAACTGCCCAACACAAAGTCCACCAGCACTACCACCAGACTTCCTCGTCCAATCCTCGATGAAGTAGGACGTGCGTTAGTGGTGCTGTCGGGTCGCCTGAACTCTCTCTCTCTCTCTCTCTCTCTCTCTCTCTCTCTCTCTCTCTCTCTCTCTCTCTCTCTCTCTCTCTCTCTCTCTCAGCTTTATATTTGGATGACGCCTGACTGGACCTACCATCTTCAGGCAAAAGTGTCTACCTCCGATGAATTTGATTGTGAAAGAGATATACATATCTGACACCTTTACCAGTGAACTAGTCACTCAACGAGGGTATCTTGAGAGGCCTATGTCGGAGCTGAGGTCATCTCAGGGTAAACAACGGGCCACAGCCCTCTGACTGTTAGAGGTGTGACCCACCCAGCTGACCACTGGAGTTGTGACCCACGCAGCTGACCACAGGAGCTGTGACCCACCCATCTGACCACTGGAGTTGTGACCCACCCAGTTGACCACACGAGTTATGACCCACCCAGGCGACCACAGGAGATGTGACCCAGCCAGGTGACCACAGGAACTCCATAACAATGTTCTCGAGGGTCAGAGGGACGATCAACTGACCGACGTCCGTCACCACAATCTCCTTGTACCCAATCAGTGCTGCACAGCTACAAGAACTGTCCTACACCTACTACTGTGGATGTAGTAAGGAATCCATGAACAAGTGCACAGCTAAGTGAGCATATAGCTTAGTGTCCCATAGTTATGTGTATGTCAAATACTTTATTGCTGTAGCTCAACCAACGTGAAAATATTCATCTTTTAATGTTCACCATTAAATACATATGTCAACACAGGATTACTGCAGTTCAGCAAGTCTGTGACTTTACATCACTTAACGATGAACAATAAATACAAAATGCATGTCAACACAATGCAACTGCAATTCAACCAACATGTAACTTCACATCACGTTGTGTTAAGCAAATCACCACGAAATGTATAATGTATGAAGCAGAAAATTTGCTCTGTAAAACTTCCTTTACTTTTTCGACAGACTTCACTCATGTAGCTTATCCAAAGCGTAAAGGTATCCAGCTCCATCTTGATCTTAAGCTCGCTTGTGATTAACCAATGAGTTACTATCATAGCCTTCCAATTCCTCAAATGTTGATCTGCAGTCGAATGGCTGGCTGCCTGAATTCAGTAAACCGATTTTTATTTGTCTCTTTAATTACTTTCCCAACACCAAGTCTACCAGTACTGCCCCAACACCAAGTCTACCAGTACTGCCCCAACACCAAGTCTACCAGTACTGCCCCAACACCAAGTCTACCAGTACTGCCCCAACACCAATCTACCAGTACTGCCCCAACACCAATCTACCAGTACTGCCCCAACACCAAGTCCACCAGCATTGTCCCAGCTTAAATCCACCAGTACTGCCCCAACACAAGTCCACCAGTACTGCCCCAAGTCCACCAGTCCACCAGCACTGCCTCAACACAAGTCTACATGTACTGCCCCAGCATAAGTCCACCAGTGCTGCCCCATGTCCACCAATACTGCCCCAACACAAGCCTTCCAGCACTGCCCCAACACAAGTCCGCCAGTACTGTTCCAAGTCCATCAGTCCTGCCCCAAGTCCATCAGTCCTGCCCCAAGTCCATCTGTACTGCCCTAGTGCCAAGTCCACCATAGTGCAGCAGCTAAACCAGGACAACATCAGTATGACGGAGCAAAAGAATTAATCTATTGTGACAAACGAAAGCTCTACCCCTTCCCTTGTGTAGATCAACAAAGCAATAAGGAGGCCGCACACAATAAGGAGGCCGCACACAAAATCGACAACCACTTTGCCAACGTCTGACAACCTTTCCCACAACTCGACATCAGCTCCCTACCACCATACCTACCAACCCCCATCTCCCCAAAAATATCAGAGGAATACCAGATGAGAAAGGCACCTTGGAGCCAAACTTTCAACCACAACCATAGATCTTCCAGTGAAACTACTCAAGGAATTCTCTCATGAAATAGCTACACCGTTAACCGCCATAATTAATGCTTCGCTCAAACAGTCTAAATGCCCTGCAGCTTGGAAGACAGCATATGTCACCCCACTAACCAAATATACTAACCCAGAATTTCTTCGTAGTTTATATCCTGTTGCCATTACTCCAATTCCCAGTCTAATTTGGACTTCCGTGGTGTAGCTGTTAGCGCTCCAGGTCGAGCGTACAGGTTTGAATCCTGGTTGCGGCAGTGGGTCCAGAGTTAACCCAACTATTCATTCATTCCTAGGGGTTTGGTTGATGAAATGAGTACTTGGCTCCAATGGGATGGCCTTGATAAGGGCCTCAGTTGCCCATATCGTCTCAGCAAAACATTAAAAGGAGGGGGGGGGGGGAATACGCCAACGCTGACACTGCTGGTTCACTCGACCTTCAGAATTATTTTTTTAAATATAAGATTTTTCTCTACACTAACTGCATTAACAGCCTCATAGACTTCATTTACCGCAACTTGGAGAAGCGCAAGACCTCGTTGGTACTCACTTTCGTAGACCTCACTAACGCCTTCGACTTCGTCAGCCATGACATCATAGAGAAAGCCTGTCGACCTTGGACTACGGAAATGCCTCTCGCTCATGGTTGACAGACTTCATGATTGGGCAACACCACACTTTCGTGGGCCCACCTCCACCTCCTACCCCTCACTGGCGGTGTCCCACAAGGCACCAAGATAGGGCCGCTCTTCTTCTTCATCCTTATCAACGACGCCGTGAAGGACACAAACCATCGCTGGAAGTATGCCAACGACTCAACCTTTAGCATCACCATCAACACCTCTCTTGACTACTGCGCACTTTAAGACATCGTCTGCAACCTTCAGGAGTGGACTACGGCCTACGATGTCACCATCACCCACACTAAGACTGTGATATCTATCTAGATGTAGACAACATCCAGCAACCCGACATCACACTCGGTCCTTATGTCCTCAATCAAAGACTTCAAACTTCTTGGTTTCACTACAGATGAAGGTTTTGACTCGAAGTCACGTTAGCAGTATAACATTATCCTCATACCGACTCTACTTTCTGCACCGACGGAAATCATTCGGCGCCCCATCAGGAATGTCTATATTTTCATTCTACCTAAGTTCACTTACGCCTCCCTGACCTGGTCCTCCTTTTTACAGCTAAACAGAGGGACCATCTGAAGTGAGTGCAGAAAGGAGCATGCAGAATTATCCTGGGCCTTTCTTACACCATCTACCAGGAGGCCCTCATCTTGCTGAACCTGTCCACCCTCTCCAATCAACACCCGCAACTCACACGGCAGTTAGGCAATAAACTGCTGACACATACTCGTTACCGTCAACTACCATGTCCACTACTGTTATTACTGTCAACTACTGTCGTTACTGGTATGTCAGCTACTACATTACTGTAACTCAATCAACAATTAATTATTCGTCACTTCATGTTCATCTAATTACCGCTAAGTGCATAACGTATAAACCATAGTATTTACTCCGCAAAATTTCCTTTATATCTGCCACTCTGACTATGTAGATGTACCTCACTCATGTGCTTGTCTAAAGTGTGGAAGTATCCAGCTCCACCTTGATATTAAGTTATTTTTTGATTAGTTAAATCGTTACTATCATAACCTCTCACTTTTGTAAATATCTCAACTATTCATTTCCAGCCGAATGACTGCCTGAATTCAATAACCAGTTCCCCTTCATCATCATCATTACTGCCCCAGCTCAAACTCCACCAATATTTCCCCAACACATAGTTCACCAGCACTGTCCCCAACACCAAATCCACAAGTACGACCCAAACATCAAGTTCAGCAGACCAAGTCATCAGTGTAGTCCCAACACCACCCACCACGAGCCTACCATAGCTACGTTGGGGCTCTAGTAACACCACCACTGCACCTGTGATGACCTAAAACTATAACAGCCCCAGCACTACTAACTAGCACTCTCAAAGCATCACTGACGTTCTTCCAACAACCAATCGGTACTAATTCTCCATCAACATCAACTCACTAGTGCTTACCCCTTCATTACCAGCGCAGGTGAGGCTCTCCAGTGCCAGAACTACCCACATATAACCTCTCTACCGCTGAGTAACATCAGTACTCTCCCAGCATCACCGTCGTAGCAGCAGCTTTGACTCAACCATTGTATTCATATTCCATCAGCAGCTCGCTGAATCGACCCCAAAACTAATTAGAAAGTACAGCCTTGACGCCAATTCATCAGCACATCCTCATCACCACGAACCAGGAATGTTAAGTAGATTGATTAAAAGCTTAACTAATCTGAGCTTTAACGAAAAAAAAAAAAATCCTGAACCTTTTAAAAAATGGATTTCACTGTATAATGCCAAGGTAACTAACAAGAAAAAATAATCAGGAATTATTCCTGTGCAAATATTCTGGTATCTTTGGAGGTTGTTGCTGTAACATATACATATAACCAGACAATCTTGGGTTAACTATTCTTTTCCCAACTTACAAAATTCTTCCCATCTGAAAATAATGAAATGGTGTTTCAAATATTCAAGATATGCAAAAATAGCGGATCCTTCGACAATGCCAGTTTCTTATGGGGAAGTTTACTGTACATTTATATCTCTATCTGTATATCTTACTGAGAACGTCAAAAACCTGGAATCGGATTTATCGAAACTCGGATGAACAGGAAGATTCTTCTTTTAAATGTAATTAAGGAAAAATTAGACCTACAATGCATTCTCTTATACGATGTACTATATGTGTATAGATACCCCACACGCTGCATGTGTACAGATACCCCACATGTTACATGAGTACAGATACCCCACAGTTTGCATGTGGACATATACCCTCACACGAATACCCTAGCATCAGTGTGTGTGATATCTGTAAAGTTTCGTTACTACCAAAACCATTCAAGGTACACATGTGGTAACCTAACAACGCCACAAGAAGTTTCTTCTTGGTTCGTGGAGAGTATTGCTGATCACCTGTCTTCAATGTTGGCTCCATCGACCGAGGATATAAGGTCTGTGTCATTATTTACTCATCACCAGTTAACTGTAACCGAGCCAGTTCTTCAGTGTCTCTCATATGCCAACCATCTACACGTACCTTGCTCATACCCACCGCTACTACTACCCCCTTGACACCACCAACCCATCGCTACTACTACCCCCTGACACCACCAGCCCATCGCTACTACTACCCCCTGACACCACCAGCCCATCGCTACTACTACCCCCTGACACCACCAACCCACCGCTACTACTACCCCCTGACACTACCAACCCACCCCTACTACTACACCTTGACACCACCAACCCACGACTACTAACACCCCTAACACCGCCAGCCCACCACCTCTACTGCCCCCAGCACCACCACCCTATCGTTACTACTGTCTTTAACGCCACCAACTCACTCTACTACCGTCCCTGACACCACCGACCCACCAGCACAACAGACTCTAAACAACGCCGTCCCACAACCTCTAATGCCCCTAACGCAACCTGTTCCTCAACACTACTGCCCCAGACACCATCAACACATCACTACTGCCCAGAACACCAAGGCTGCAGCAACACTACCTTCGTAACAACAGTGGCACCAACATACTGCAACGAGGCAGTTGAGGCAACCGGTGATGCCAACATCACTACTGCTACGAACACTTCTGGACCGATGCTGGCAACACCTCTGTTGAGGCACGGTCAAAAAGCACTGCTTCACTATTGCTGACAACACCAGTGTTTCAGTACTGCCAACAGCATATCTGCATCAGGATTATCAATAATGTATCACTACAGATGCAGACACCACCTCTGCATCCACCCTGCCAACACTGATGGAAGAACATCATTGATTGCAGCATCGTAACTTTTAACAAAATTTCTGCACTAGTGCTCCCAGCATCTCTAATGAGCCAGTACCAACAATATTACTACAACAGGACTTCCAACAACACCTCTGCACCGGTACTGCTGACATCTCTAACGAACCATATCCGGCAACACCACTGACTCAACAGAAAACAACAATACACCGTTGATTTGACCTCTGTTTGACCTCTGTCCCTAATTTTGGTATACACAGTAAGAATTCTTTTTCAATGTCCATTTTGCTGATGAAAGCCATCATTTCTGACAATAAAAAACACAAAAACACCAATAGCTCAACAATACTTTCGAAGCAACACAACACTTGCACCAGTACTGCTCAGATACACAACACTTGCACCAGTACTGCTCAGATACACAACCCTGCACCATTACTACTCAGCAACACAACCCTACGCCAGTGTAACCCAGCAACACAACTGGTACTGCCTTGCAACATTACCTTGCACCAGTACCCCCCAAAGGCATACAACCTGCACCAGCACTACCCAGCAACCTAACCCTGCACTAGTACCTGCCTAGAAACATAAACCTGCGCTAGTATCTCCTAGTAACACAATCTTGCACTAGTACTGTCCCAACACATACATGCACACTCCCAGTACAACCAATGCAACTATAGAAGTGGTAAGTACCCTATCGCTTACCAGTCCACATGTACTTCCCATATTGCCCTCGCCTGTCACCATATCTTTGCAAATACTTCTTTAATATCAGCAGGCCACAAGTAGTGCCCCCAAAACTAATAAGTCAACACCACCACCAGTTCACAAAATGCCCTACCAACACACTAACAACAGCAACAACCTAAAACTACCAATTGGTGTCTCAGCATCAGCCCTGGATCGGTACTACCTAGCTCCTCTCTTCTTACTCTTTTAAGTTTCACTCTCCCAACAGGATCTACAGTATTTTTGAACTGATAGGCGGATTCCACACACACACACACACACACACACACACGCGCGCGCGCGCGCGCGCACTAGGCCCCAGGTCAAAGGTGCTTAGAGCGGTAATGCCACTATAGTCAGATGGGCTTCCCAACCTTAACTATGTTATTTACCTTTCACGATCCTCTCGGGTAAGATACTTTTTTTTTTTACGTTGGAGACTACAAAAGTCTACATCAAGGCCGGGCCTCAGTTGAAAAATAAGGAGGTTAATGAAAGGGAAAGAAGAGACGAGGGAAATCATTTACGAATTTTGGAGGAAGTGAAGAATGTATTTCAAAATGTGACAGGTGTAGTTGCTGGGAAAGACATGAGAGGGTAGAGAGTTCCAAAGTCTCAAGGTGTGAGGAAAGAAATGGTTATCAAAACGGCCTACCCTTGAGTTGCTAATGGCCACACAGTGATCATATGATGCAACGGCTTGAGTGGTCTAGTTAGTGGTGGGGGCACACAAACAGTCAGCTCTTGGGTGCAAAATCGATAGTGATACCTACAGAAGAGGGAAAGTAAATCAACATTGCAGCATAAGGCAAGCGGGTCAGGTTAGCTTGGGAGAGTTTGATAAGTCGGGACCACCATCGATTTAACTCGTGTCAAATAAGGATCCAGAACTAGAACTATCGCAAACGTGAGAGCAATACATCATTCAAGGACGGACTAATCCTTGGTGAAAATGGAGCAACTGTTCGGAAAAAAAGAAACTTTGGCTTCTAAACAGTTTCTTAGAGGCAGACTTAGCTACCTGCGCAAAATGGGGTTTCCATCAATGAGTGAATGTTACAGTAATGCCAAGTATGTTCACCGAGTCATGAGGTGGAATAATGGAACTGTCAAATGAAAGAGGAAAGTTGTACGGGATTTTCGAGAGAGATGGGTCGAAATGGGTAGAAACTTAGAGGCATTATCCTTATCGAATTTTGTCTACCCCAATGAGATATCCTGTGTCGAGAAAAGATGCATATCTAGTTTGAGAAGGAGCAGAACTGAAGGATGTGAAGGAATGCAGTGTTGGGGTGTTAACGTATGAGTGCTTTTGGTTATCTGTGAAAGAGAAGAAATCGTTGATAAAGAGGAAAAAATGTAGGGGACAGGACAGCTCCTTGTGTGACACCGCTGTTGATGGAGAAAGGGGAAGAGACTGATCCATCAACAACCACAGAGAGAGATCAGCCAGAGAAGAAGCTAGATATGAGAGAGTAAAGTGAGAGAAGGACGCCAAATGAGAGTCTTAGGGATGACATCCCGATGCCACACCCCTGTCAAAAACTTTGGATTTGTCCAGGGCATCTACAGAGGAAAGAATATCAGCAGTGGATCTCGCCTTACGGATGCCATATTGGTTCTGAGGAAAGACTGTAAAATTCAGGATGTCTGAGGATATGGGAGGTAAGGAGAGATTCACACTATGAAAATGGTAGATGTCAAAGCAACAGGACGATAGCTAAAGAGGGTTAGAACGGTCACACTTCTTGGGAATGGGATTTACCAACGCTTGCTTTCAAGAAGAGGGAAATGTTCTTGTTTTTAAACAGAAACAGGACAGGGAGCAAGCACAGGTTCAAGTTCAGAGGCACATTAGTACACGGGGATGGATGCCTTCAGGACCATAGGACATGCTTGTGTCCAGGGAAAGAAGCGCTTTTCGGACAGTTCGAAAAGAGATTAAAGGAGGAGGCATAGGATTAGCAAGAGGAACATCACAGGATGAACTAACGTTAGAGTCATCCAAGAAAGAGTTAGAAGAAAACGGGAACCAAAGAAAGTTGCTTTTGTCTACAGGAGAAAGGTACTAGGTACCGCCTTTTGTCTACAGGAGAAAGGTACTAGGTACCGACAGAACGGAAAATTGAGGGAATGTTAGAATGACAGAAGTTGCTAGCGATGCCCTTTGCTAAAGACCAGAAAGACCTATCAGTGATCAGGCGAAGTTGCTGCACTTCATTTGAATAAAAGAACGCTTCTCCTCAGGATAACATACGCGCAATGATTATTAGCAGTGAGGCAGTGATAAATGCTGAATGGCAGCCGGAGGAAGGAGAATTTTTCATGCCGATATGCCTGATCCCTTGCCTGATGGCTTCAGGAACAGGAACGGTTTACGGGCCAAGCCCTATATATTCAACACCACCACTACCCTCAACACCATCAGCTGTGCCCTACCACCAACAACCTACCAGTACTCCCCCACCAACAACAATCCACCAGTTCTGCCCCACCACCAACAACCCACCAGTACTCCCCCATCAACAACAACCCACCGGTACTGCCCCACCACCAACAACCCACCGGTACTGCCCCACCTCCAACAACCCACCAGTACTCCCCCACCACCAACAACCCACCAGTACTCCCTCACCACCAACAACCCACCTGCACTGCCCCACCAGCAACAATCCACCAGCACTACACCACCATCAGCAACCCACTGGGATTGCCCAACCAACAACACTCCACCAGTAATGCTTCACCGCCTAACAATCCAACAGTACGCATCAAAACAAACGATTCACCAGTAACACAACCTCAAATTCACCAGTATAGCCCATCGCCTACCAGTCTATCATCATAGCCTCGTCGCCGCAGCTCTCATATTCCTCTCCACGTACCACCAGTTCACTGGTCCACCGCTGCAACCTTCTCTCCCAACAAGAGAACTGCGACATTGGCGCACGTGTTGTTTACAGTCAAATAATGCTGGTTGTACTTGATGCCTCGCAGTCATGTCTTGTTTGCTGGTACACACCACACGTCCCACATTCCTGCCCACGTCCGGTTGGCCACAACGCTCGTCCATCCCCAAGTTAACCCCCATGGGGAAGACACTGTACTAACCCCAGGTGTCTCCTTCCCACCGGGGTGAATAAAAAAGAACTTCCGAAATAGACGAATTTCGCGTCAAGTGTCCCAGTGGCCGCGGTACTCGGTCGCCAAGTGCTCACAGCCTCGCTCTCTCACCACGGCTGCCAACACATTAAGGCGACCGATCACTCACAGACTTCACCACGCACTTCTAAAAGAAATCCACAGACCCTAGTGGCTTCATCTCATCCAGATCATACCTCTCTCTAGCCGACTGGCTAACAGGCAATTGTCTTGAAACGGCTGATATAAACCAGTGAGCTGGAGATATGGTGCCCATATATATATATATATATATATATATATATATATATATATATATATATATATATATATATATATATATATGTATGTATGTATGTATATTAGTTGGTAGCCCTGACTGCGGGAGCTCCTTGCCAAACAATTCGGAGGCACATTCTCTTTCAATTTTTGCTTGTTATTCCTCAGTTCCTCTCCTGTGCCCGTCACGGACGCGGCAGGTGTGACAAACACCGCCCCAAAAACCACCACACCTGCACTGTGCTTCCTCCTCTGCCACCCCTGACTCAACCAGGGACCGACACGCAACATTGTACAAACACACAGAGACACTGTAGAAAGAGTGGAAGAGAATCCAGTTGGGGGGGAAACTACATCAACGAAAATTGAAATAAGCAAAAGAAAACGAGAGAGAGAGAGAGAGAGAGAGAGAGAGAGAGAGAGAGAGAGAGAGAGAGAGAGAGAGAGAGAGAGAGAGAGAGGTGAATTATACACAATAGGTTAGTCATTATATCAACTCGGCAGATGAGCCACCGGTCACAGCCTTGCAGGCATCCCAGCCAACACCGGCGTCCCCCACACCCGCACTCTAACCACACCACACCACCGGCACCTTGTCGAAGCGGGAAACACCCCACCTTCACATACCAGCACCTTGTCGAAGCGGGAAACACCCCGCCTTCACATACCAGCACCTTGGAGAAGCGGGAAACACCCCACCTTCACATACCAGCACCTTGTCGAAGCGGGAAACACCCCGCCTTCACATACCAGCACCTTGGAGAAGCGGGAAACATCCCACCTTCACATACCAGCACTTGGAGA
This sequence comes from Panulirus ornatus, assembly GCF_036320965.1. Taxonomy (NCBI): domain Eukaryota; kingdom Metazoa; phylum Arthropoda; class Malacostraca; order Decapoda; family Palinuridae; genus Panulirus; species Panulirus ornatus. Next base: position 11,309,710 of record NC_092224.1, read on the forward strand.
AGCGGGAAACACCCCGCCTTCACATACCAGCACCTTGGAGAAGCGGGAAACATCCCACCTTCACATACCAGCACCTTGGAGAAGTGGGAAACATCCCGCCTTCACATACCAGCACCTTGGAGAAGCGGGAAACATCCCGCCTTCACATACCAGCACTTTGGAGAAGCGGGAAACATCCCGCTTTCATACAGCGGTACCTTGGAGAAGCGGGAGACATCGCGCCGACCCACACACACCGGGGAGAGGAGAGGGACCTCCGCCAACAAACCTGCGCTTCATGATAATACGGGAGACACATCACCATACTGACCCCCAGTACTGAGGCGGGAGAGAGCAACCCCGTCACTACACACGAGTTCGCTGGCAAAGCAGAGGACCTTTCGCCACAGCAAAGCGGCCCTTGAAACGGCAGAACTACTGACGCTAACTTCATAGTGAGGCAGGAGGCAATCCACCATCACAAACCGGCCCTCACCAAAACCTGGCCCTATGATGAAAATAGGGAACATCATGGCAGCAGACAGTAGCCTTATGGCAGAAAGGAAGGTGCCCTCACACCGCATACCAACCATATAGCAAAACTGGAGGCACCCACCACACACCTTTGACCTCACGGCAATCCAAGAAGGAAGTTCCCATCACACGCTAACTCCACAGAAGACAGCACTACCACTACTCTCAGATACCGTGGGTAACACGGGAAGCAGTCCCCACAACTACACAAGAGCACCATAGCAACACCACCACCGCTACCACCATACACTAACATCATGTTAAAACAGGAGCCAGTTCCCATAACTACCACCACCACACATTAGCATCACGCTAACACAGGTGCCAGACCCACCACTACCACACTATCACCATGGTAATACGGAAGCCAGCCTCCACTAACACCACCACCACACACTACCACCATGAAAACACAGGTGCCAGCCCCCACCACTACCACAGACTAGTACTGTGGTACTACCACAAGCGGAAGACCTACCTGAGGAGGAAAGGCTACAGTACGCAGGTCAAATCACCCAGCAGATCGAGTATATTCGAATTCTTGCTCGCAACTTCAATGCAAAGCGGCAGCGGTGAGGTTTCTGGCCACTAGAGTCCTTAGCCCGACTGTAATAAACACGCACAAGCCTGGCAAGTATCTGAACCCACATTTCAAAGTCCAGTCCCACTAGAATACACATCCGGTGGTGGTCTAGCAAGAGTCTGAACCCAAGGAACTGAGACTCGTCAGATGCACAGCACTGACATAGAGGGTTTCTTACGAAACTTCCGTCCATCAAATTCATCCACTGTATGCACTATACTTTATATGCGATCTTCGATCACTTTTCTCAAAGGAACTCCCGAGTTATTTCCAGCCTTAATTAACTCTGTTGCTGAATCTATCCATCGCTTATGCAGTATAAGTAAGTTGTCTCCTTGTGCCAGCATCAATATATGGCATACGATTAGACAAGGCCGCGCCAAATGCCAAGTCTTTATACTCAAACCTCTATAATGATCCCCTGACGTCATGTATCTGTTAAAGTATCATTCCTCATCCTTTCAATTTTCTCTACAGTTGGCATACTGTACAAGTGACTTAACTTATTGCCATCATTACTTATACATAGCGGTAAACTACCTTACATGTGGATAAGGGTTAATTAGTCTCTCATGCGAGCTACTTGTGCAAGCGTCTTATTCAATTCTTCCCCGCTCACCAAAGTTCTCATAACATATTTTCTTTCTTGCACTTATCTACTTCTCATTTCTGCCTTCCTATTGCCCTTTCATTACACAATGCCCTAATACAAACTCGCTTACACCAGCCAGATATTTCACCAGCGTTACACTTTGCCTCAGAACCGTCCATCTCTTTCAAACACGAAAGTCATAACACAACTTGAATGAACCCTAATCATCATTCTCATCATCACCTCACTGTCTTGCCCAACTCCTCCGCCTTGGGTACACAGACAGAGAAAGAGCAAACTCCTCACATGATAACCTGAAAATTTCCATCAGGGTTTGGCCTTATCCCAAACTTTTTCTTCCCATTTCACCTACATTCCGGATGGTATCCCAACCCACTTTCAACCCAGATGGCTTCCCAGCCCCATTCATCCTAAGTGGTTTCCCAACCCACTCCCATCCCATCCCACTCGAGTGATGCCCTGGCCACAACGACAGTGAACGATTAAGTTCACATCAGACAATCATGAAACTTTCAGTCCAGACCACTCACTCCTCCAACTAATAACTCTAACACTGGAATTACCTCCACTACGAAACTCGGAGCGATATTCAACAGCCTCCTCTAAACACAAACAAGGAGCATTTAGAAATACTGTTTCGAAAACCATTCGTGGCGTGGCTGACCGTGGTGCATTCACGGTCCAGCCGGATTCAAACATACATGTTCGAATCCTGGTTGCGGCAAGTCGGCCCACAGTCAACCCACCTCTACATCCTCCCTTAAATGGTTGGTCGATGAGCTGGGGACCTGAATTAGGCCAGGGTATGTACTCGTGTGTGTGTGTATATATATATATATATATATATATATATATATATATATATATATATATATATATATATATATATATTTCCATACAATTCGCCATTTCCCACGTTAGCGATGTACGCGTTAAGAACAGAGAGAGGACTGAGCCTTTGAGGAAAATCCTCACTTGGCCCCCTTCTCTGATCCTTCTTCTGGAAAATTAAAAACGAGAGGGATGATATATATATATATATATATATATATATATATATATATATATATATATATATATATATATACTTTTTTTTTTTTTTTTTTTTTTTGCTTTGTCGCTGTCTCCCGCATCTGCGAGGTAGCACAAGGAAACAGACGAAAGAGATGGCCCATCCCACCCCCATACACAATGTATATACATACACGTCCACACACGCAAATATACATACCTATACATCTCAATGTACACATATATATACACACATAGACACATACATATATACCCATGCACACAATTCACACTCTCTGCCTTTATTCATTCCCATCGCCACCTCGCCACACATGGAATACCATCCCCCTCCCCCTCATGTGTGCGAGGTAGCACTAGGAAAAGACAACAAAGGCCCCATTCATTCACACTCAGTCTCCAGCTGTCATGCAATAATGCCCGAAACCACAGCTCCCTTTCCACATCCAGGCCCCACACAACTTTCCATGGTTTACCCCAGACGCTTCACATGCCTTGATTCAATCCACTGACAGCACGTCGACCCCGGTATACCACATCGATCCAATTCACTCTATTCCTTGCCCGCCTTTCACCCTCCTGCATGTTCAGGCCCCGATCACACAAAATCTTTTTCACTCCATCTTTCCACCTCCAATTTGGTCTCCCACTTCTCCTCGTTCCCTCCACCTCCGACACATATATCCTCTTGGTCAATCTTTCCTCACTCATTCTCTCCATGTGCCCAAACCATTTCAAAACACCCTCTTCTGCTCTCTCAACCACGCTCTTTTTATTTCCACACATCTCTCTTACCCTTACGTTACTCACTCGATCAAACCACCTCACACCACACATTGTCCTCAAACATCTCATTTCCAGAACATCCACCCTCCTGCGCACAACTCTATCCATAGCCCACGCCTGGCAACCATACAACATTGTTGGAACCACTATTCCTTCAAACATACCCATTTTTGCTTTCCGAGATAATGTTCTCGATTTCCACACATTCTTCAAGGCTCCCAGGATTTTCGCCCCCTCCCCCACCCTATGATTCACTTCCGCTTCCATGGTCCAATCCGCTGCCAGATCCACTCCCAGATATCTATATATATATATATATATATATATATATATAGCGTTAATGAGATGATCGTTATTAGGGCATCCAGTTGCCCGTCCCGTCTCAGCTAACATAAAAACATACAAACATCTAAAAATTCAGGTACTCCTCCTCATCAAGTCTTTCAGGACACCCGGGGTACAAAAGTCTTTGGCGACCCTCGAGACGTGGATCAGGTCTTACACTGCAAGATCATTACTCAACGAACAGGAGATATCTCGTCGCCCTTGACACACTTCATGATTACGTATACCATATCCATGGAGGAAAAAAGTTGAACAAATAAATATAAAATCAGAAAACACACACACACACACACACACACACACACACACACACACACACACACACACAGATGAACCAGTCCAAAAATCCCCAAATGACAATATAATCCATTTTGACCCAGAAATATTCTGCATCAGTAAGACTCGCACAAGATCTAGTTCAACGAGACCTAATTCTACGTCTTCATTTGCCAGCGTCATAGTACAATAACCACACCATACTGGCGGCAGGCAGCATCACAGTCGGGCATCTGGTCCGTAAATGGCACACTTGGAACCTACTTCTTGCCGTTGTAGTATCAGGAAAATATTTGATCTTCCCTTAGAAAAAAATCACCTGTAGTGAATCCCTACATACAGGATAGCAGTCGTGTGCGTGTGTGTGTGTGTGTGTGTGTGTGTGTGTGTGTGTGTGTTCTGTACGGTTTGTTTAAGCAGGTTTCTTTATCGTTATGTGTTTGATGTTCTCTCTCTCTCTCTCTCTCTCTCTCTCTCTCTCTCTCTCTCTCTCTCTCTCTCTCTCTCTCTCTCTCTCTCTGAGTTGCCGGAGTCCGCCTGATTGAGGCAACACCACGAGTGAAAAGTCACCTCTGGCGAGACTGATTGTATCAGTCTCGCCATATAACCTTTCGCTCCAAAGTGAGTCCATCCTGTCCTTTCTACTGAGTGTAGCCTGTGAATGAGGGGTTGGGAGGAGGGGAGGTTATTTCCCCAAGACCTCCTTCGTGAAAGGAGTCCTGGTGTTGCATCATCACTTGCATTATTCGTGGCTTCCCATGACAGCGAGGGTAGCGCCAGGAACAAACGAACTAGGACCTCATTTGTTCAAATCTTCTCCCCATTCTAACTTGTGTATAGTGCAACAAAACAAGAGCCCCTTAATCACCAACAGGCTCCCACAGAACAAGCCCCTCTGACGGCTTCATATGCCTTGATTTAGCCCAATGACTGCCCGCCACCCCCTGTATATCATATTGTTCCAATTCGTTCTATCGCATGCACGCCTCACATTCATCTACCTCAATGCTCTAACCATAAACAGACTGAAGAGCCATGATAACATTACACATCCTTGCCGGATCCAGTCACACTCCTCTCTTCCTACTCGCACACACATCTTACTCTCCTGATGAAAACTCCTCTGCTTTATTTCTCCCCAATTCTTATATTCGTGACACCTTCCACAAAACATCTGTCAACCATGTCAAATGCTGTCGCACAAATTCAGTTATGCCAGTGAATTTCTCAAGGTTTTCAAAGAAAACATCTGATCCATACATCCTTTATCATTTCTGAAATCACACAATTCCTCTCAAATTTGACGTTCTATGCATGCCAACCAAACCTCTCAATCGTCGCTATCCCACACAACTTGCTACGAACACTCGACAAACTTTTACCCCTGCAATTAGGACCATCATTTTGCTCCCCAGCCTTTACACCATGGCACTATGCAAGCATTCCGCCAATCCAATACTCAAGCGCTTCACGATGAGCCAGACATGCACTGACAACCTAAACTAACTTATCGACAACATCCAAGTCATCTCCGTGAGCAAGAATTTCATCTGCAAACCCATCTACTTCGGCCGCTATGCCACACTTTAGGCGAGGCTTTCATCACCTCCTCGCTTTTCACCGAACCACTTGCCATGACTATTTCACTTCACACACCTCCACGTCCAAAAAGACCCATCATCTGCCATCCTGTCATCAAACACATTGAAGTCCTTCAAAATATTCACTCCATCACCTCTTCACCTCATCTCTGCCTGTTACCACTTTCTTATCCACCCCCTTTACTTATATTTCCATGGTTTTCTTTTTTCTAATGACACACAACTAACCTCCTCCCAAAACACTTTCTTATCCTTCCTAAAGTTTGCCGATACTGCCTCACGCCAACTCTCATTTGCCCTATTTCTAAGCCCCTGCGAATTCCTCGACCTGCCGCTTTTTCTCGAGCAGCTCCTTACCAAAGAAACAAAACACCAGGATCAAAACAAGAGGATCAAACTATCACTAGAACGAAGCTAACATTATAAATGGCACGAAAACAATCATATAAAAAACAAATCTAGATCTCATTCATATATGAATTAGTTAAACTGTGGAAAAGGAATTGGCTGATAGTCAGTCAGAAGCGGTGTTCCCGAACTGCACAAAACACAGACCCTCAAGCAAGCTCCGTGGGTCGACAACGGACCTACTTTCTCCCTAGTGTTTACGTCTCTCTCTCCGGTCACCTCACTCTTAACAACCCTCCTAACCAACCCTTCCCACAACTATCGTTACCTGGAACCCTTCCCTCCAGCCGACACAGACAGACAATCATGGAAGATATCCATAGTTATATCTCCCGCCACCTTACCTTCAGCTCACGTTCGTCGTCATCTTTGTGAAGATTTAACATGACAATCATTGAACATTGGGAGAGGAGAGAGAGAGAGAGAGAGAGAGAGAGAGAGAGAGAGAGAGAGAGAGAGAGAGAGAGAGAGAGAGAGAGAGAAGCATGTGTGTGAGAGTGTGTGTGTGTGTGTGTGTGTGTGTGTGTGTGTGTGTGTGTGTGTGTGTGTGTGTGTGTGTGCACAGCAGTATACACCCCAGGCTCATAGGCTTTGTATTTAGCAATAAGACCACAGCGGATGATGATCTCAGTGAGGAGGCTTCCAAGATCATGAATATGGCATTTGATGGAAACCTCGGTGACAACTATGATTATTCACATCATGACGGGCGTGATCATAAAGACGATCCTACGTCCTATTAATCATAATCATCAATAGTCTGATTACTTCTGATGGTGCAAGGAATTCAAGGGAAGGAAAAGAAATAAAATTACTCCAGGGAAGAATTACAATCCACACAAGGATTTATAAACAGGGCATCAGACAGAGCGAGGCAAAGAGGATTTGTCTCCAACTGTTGGAAATTAATATTTGTAATATAGTCTTGGAAGTGACCATTATTCCACCGTCACAAAATATAACATTACGAAGAACTGAAACTTCCGAAGGCATTGTTACTGGGTGGTTGTCTTCGCACTAGAATGTGATGTGTTCGCCGGGAAGGTCTAGTGAATAAGACACATGTGTCACGTGAATCATAAGGAATATACTCTCTCAGAATTACCCAGGAAAATGTCATGGAAAACACCGACATTATAGTCTACTCATAGAAAAATATCGGTGTGTGTGATGTGTGTAAACCCATTATCGATGAAATTACAGACAAACTGCTAATTCTTCATAGATTTCCGTTTTCCTACTTTATCGCCTTTTCTTGTGTTAGCGAGACAGCGCCAGGAACAGACGAAGAAAGGCTGCAAACGTTTTCATCCATCCTCTTGCTGCCATGTGTAATGCACCAAAACCACAGCCCTCTATCCATATCCAGACCCCACAGACCTTTCCATGGTTTACTCCGGACGCTTCACATGACCTGGTTCAGTCCATTAACAACACGTCGACACCTGCATACCACATTGTCCCAATCCATTCCAAATCAACAAAAGGAATGACTCTATAGTCATAAGGTCAGAAGATCCGTAAGGGAGAGACTGCAATGGTGAGCGGAAGAACCTATTAGATCAAAAGCAGCTGTGGCTGTTCGCCAGGTGGAGAGGATGTTAACCTATAATGTGTTGTCATGATTGCCTTCAACTGCGACAACGCTGAGTTTGTCTGTTAAAAAAGGTTGAGGTGGGAGTGTCATTATGGGGTAACTTTAAGAGAGTAATGATATTTGACTAAAGTGTGTCAGTTTTCGTACAGATTTGCAGCAGCTCTTTCATACATCAGCTGATCATCAACTGGAATAAAGTGTTATGTGCACATGGTTGCACTTGAGTGAAGGTAGATTATGTTATTACTGAGGAAATGGGATATCCAGGTCAACCGTGACCACAGTCTTTCAATAAAGTTAACATGAAGAAATAAGTGAATTATCAGCCGTTCTGACATTTATCATTACCCGTTTGAATACGAGCATTTGTTTACTAATTTGTTTTATGCAAAGGGCAGTGTTTATATATCGCTCGAAAAAAAAGCTGTTTTTATTTTCGATATTGTTTAAGAGAAAATATTATGGATGATATATTAGGTTATCCACTAATGATAGTAATTTATGTTTTTGCTGATAACTATTAAGGCTAATTATTTTAATGAATGTGATTTTGTCCAGATTCATAAATACCACAATTAAACAATATACAACATATATGTGTTGGGCTCCTTCCTTTGTTCCATCTTTTTGGAAATTGGAAATGTAGTTTCGACTGAACAAAGACAATTTTTGGTGTGAGGTGGTTTGATCAAGTAAGTAATAAAAGAGTACGAATGAGGTGTGGTAACAAGGAAAGTATGGTTGACAAAGCTGAAGACGGTTCTGAAATGGTTTGGAAATTTGGACAATGAGAGTAAAGGTTGACAAAGAGGGTATATATGTCAGAAGTGGAGGGAACAAGTGCAGTGGGAGACCAAACTGGAGATGGAATGATGGACTGGAAAAACATTTTGAGCGATCGGGGCCTGAACATGAAGGAGGGTGGTAGGTGAGCACGGAACAGAGGGAACTGAAACGATGTGGTATACCGGGGTCGACGTGCTAACACTGGACTGAACCAGGGCATGTGAAGCGTCCGGGGTAAACCATGGAAAGGCCTGTGGGGTTTGGTTATGCATAAGGAGCTGTGGCTTCGGTGCATCAAGCAAGAAATCTAGAGAATGGATGCGAGCAGATGCAGCCTTTCTCTGCTCGTTCCAGGCGCTACCTCGCTAACGTAGGAAGCGGCGATCAATTATGAAAAAAAAAAAAATTTATACCTTACCTACCGCTAAAGCACGTCATACGCGTTTCAACATATCCCAGGATCCTTCATGCTCACGATGCAACTACCATTAAGAAGACACCGAGCACTTACTACTCATTTGCCTGTCATAACATCATGACTTGAGGTCTCAATCGCTGGACGTGGCCAACTTCCCGAGTGCTGCAAAGATGGGATTCCTAAGGCAGGAACTAAGTCAATATATAAGTCTTTGACCTGCCTTATGTGGGTAGATGGAAATGAATACTCTATATTGATATTCTCTCTTCTAAGTAGATTGTCATCTTTATTAGAATTAGTAACATTATACTACCATCACAAATAATGTTAGAAGACAATTAATAAAGTTATGAATACGTTGAGTTATCTTTAAGAACCAAAAATCATCATAAATAGAGAGAAGTTATCTTCTGGTCTGAGCCATCATAACAAAATTTGCTTTCAACAAACCTCAGCTCTCGGCTCTGTAAGTTAACGTCGTACCCAAGCTATCCTGACTCTTAACAGTCATCACAGCTAAATCATCACGAAAATCAAACTTCCATCAGGGCTAAATTAATACATCCTAAAATAGAACAGAACAAAAAAAAATCAGAATTAATCCACCAACAAAAGTAAAGTGCCATCAGAGATACCTGCTGACTAATAATTACGACGTAAAATTATCAGTGTAGAAAAGTGAATATTTTGGCTGGGTCAGAGTTTCAGTAATAACCTATTACACATATCAGCAGGTGGAGGAGTAGCGGCTGGTGAGAGGTCGGCGTCAGCCTGGTGAGGGAGGATGGTGAGGGTATGAGAGTGCGACAAGCGGTGAGGGAGGGTGTAAGAAGGCTAACTGGTAAGGGAAGGAGTGCAAGCATTGAGGAAGGATAGAGAGTGAGTGAGTATCAAGGGAGGGTGAGAGAGGACTCACGCTGTGTGAGAGAAGTTGAAAAAATACTTCAGCAAGGTTCACTGGGGAGAGGGAGTATGAGAGAGGACGAGGGACGTAGGAGAGGTGATGTAGGAGAGGTGGAGAGGAAGGCGATTGTGAGGAATGCGGCGGAACAGCTCAAAGCTAATGAAGAAAGGTGGCTGAAAGGAAAGGAGTGATAAGGTAAGGTGTGGGATGGCTCAAGGTGGTCAGGCTGTGTATGGGAGGGGGATGAAGACGGGGTTGATAATATGAGAGAGTTTAAAAGGTGGGAGAGGGGAGGGTAAAACGGTGACGGAGACTGAGGAGAGGATCAGAATCGTTAGGGAGAGTCGTGGTGTTTGCAAGACGGGTAACGAGAGTGTAAGAAGGCGAATGACGAAGGCTGTGGCCAGGAGAAGAGGGCAGGTAAGAGGCGACGACGAGAAACAGGATGGCCGGGTGGCGAGAATGGACTTAGGAGGTGTCAGGGTGGTGACGGACCTGTGGCAGGGGCTCAGAATGCCACCCATATTGGGTTAATGTCCTTCAGCAGTCAGTGCCAATTCGAGGTGTTGCAGTTCTTTCCCTGATCTCTCTGTTCCATCTTACTGACGGTGGGACTACAGTCTATTCTACAATGACAACACTGGAATCCCTATGGATCCCCTCGCATAAATATAGATACGGCAGTGAAACACCCACCCACACACACACACACACACACACACACACACACACACACACACACACACACACACACACACACGTGCAGAACTTTCTCCCTGTAACACAAGCAGTAACCAGACAAAGAGACAGGGCCCTACAAATATGAACCTCTTTCCCCGTAATGTGCAAATAAGTAATTTCAAACAGGTAATTTCACACACACACACATATCAACATGTGTGTGTGTGTGTGTGTGTGTGTGTGTGTGTGTGTGAAATTTCTGTCATTTCTATTTGTATGTTACAAGCAAAATGTTTTATACTAGTGTTAGCCCGTTCCCTAACCCTGTGCAGATACACCATGTGTGTGTGTGTGTGTGTGTGTGTGTGTGTGTGTGTGTGTGTGTGTGTGTGTGTGTGTGCGCACTCATTGGGGTAGTGAATGAGGTTAAGGGAAGGTGGTGAGAGGTCAGCGTGCCAGGGAAGGTTGGTGAGTGCCGTGGAAGAGAGTAAAGATGAGAGTTTACAGTGAAACAGAATGGTAGTGCAACGAAAATATATAAACAAAATAAATAACAGTTTATTTAGGCGGCCATTCGGCTGAAAATACACAGTTGAGGTGTTACAGATGTGACAGAAGTGGGAGCTTATGATCGTTACTAGTTGACTAATCACACAGGAGGATATCTCCACGCTCTGGATAAGCACATGAGTGAGGTACATCTAGAAAGACAGACACGTTGACGGATATACAGGAACCTCTACAGAGTAAATAGCATGGTTTATACATTAAGCGCCTGGCTGAACATTAAATGATCAATAGTTACAGTCACACAAGAGTTGACATACCATTAACAGAAAACTGGGCTGTTCACCTGCACAGCTATACACTTGTTCAAGGACTGTACGAGCTCTGGAACAAGTCGATACTCGTGTCGAACGGCGGGTTCGGAAGGACTAGGAATGATAAGCGAGAGAGAGGAATGGGTCGAGGTGAGGTGCGGTAAGGGATGGGAGACTTCTAAGGGAGGAGAGGAGGGCTAAGAATACAGAGGAGAGGGATCGAGTGTGTGAGAGACTAGAAGAAGGTGGGGGAGATTGGTAAGAGATAGGATTGGCAGGATAAAGGTGCTGAAACTTTGGTAAGGAAGGAGAGAGAGAGAGAGAGAGAGAGAGAGAGAGAGAGAGAGAGAGAGAGAGAGAGAGAGAGAGAGAGAGAGAGAGAGAGAGAGAAGGAGGGAGGGAGATTGTGAAGATATGGGAGGGCTCACAGTTTCTGTGAGGGCGGTGATACGTGGGTAGAGTCCTATAGAATTTGCATGCAGCTAATCAAGATTCTTTATTCAACCTCTCATTTTTTTTTCGTGTTTCCGTCAAAGTTGGAAAGTGTTGTGTGGGAGCGAAGCGAGAGAGGGATCGAGAGGGTTTTCTCTTATCATTCAGTGGTGGGGAAAAGAAGTGATGTGGGAGGCTGCAAGACGGTGTGTGGGCGACCTCGATGGGCGTGGGAGAACTAGAGGCTAAGGAAAACTGATGAAAAAAATGGGAGGAGGGGTGGCGCGGTGAGGAAAGGTGTAAAAATGTTGAGTAACTGGGGAACTGGGTCAAGAGGCGTGTCGAGTATGTAAAGGAGACGTGAGGGAGACTGATGACTAAAGATGCGGAAGAACAGGGTAGTGAAGGAGGGTGTGACAGGCAGGAGGAGTGTGTAGGAAAGTGCTGTAGGATGTGGCGCAGCAGTGAGAGTCAGAGAAGTCTGTAAGAGCGTAAGAATATGGGGAGAGACTGGGATAGAAAAAAATATGGGAAAGAGGCAAGGGAAAGGAAGTATGGTGAATAATGGTGCTGGAAGCCTGTGAAGGTGTTGGAGGAGCAGTGAGGGGTGTGGGGAGGCGTAGGAAGGGAGGTCAGGATGAAGAGCTTGAAGGTGTAAGAGAGAGAGGGTGGTGAAAGGTTTCAGATTGCGGTGAACATAATGTGATAGGGTGATGAGGAAGAGCATGGGAGAGTAGTTTAGTTATGTAGGAGGAAAGTAGGGTAGAGTACAGGAGGGTGTAGAGAGCTTGTGAGAGAGAGATGTAATAAGGAAGTACTTACGAAGAGAACTTGTCATTATGCAGGACTAGCACGTAGCGTTCACCGACTATATCAATCCCACCTGGTGTTTTCAGGCGGTCACCCATCCAAGTACTAACCAGCCGTAACATTGCTCAACTTGTCCGATCGAGTGAGAAGCGTTGTTTCCAACGTGGAGTGGCTGCTGGCGAGGAAGGCTGGAGAAAATGGTGACAGAGGGTGCGGGAGGATGTAGAGGAATGGTAATGGAAGATAATGTTGGTCGTTGGCCAGGGAGAATGTGGGGCATGTTCTGTCTGCTTTCTTTTTATCTATGTTGAAGGCTCCAGCCATGGATGAAGGACGAAAGACCTCAACGAGGCTAGGCATTGAGAGAAACGTTACAGAAAAAAGTAGCTAAGAAAGAACCATGATACCCATATGCAAGTTTCATGGATGTCGACCAAAAATTATTATGCAAGAACATCAACCAATACCAAAAAATATTTTATGTTGAGAATATGGAGGTGTTAGAGTGATGGGATGGTAAGTTAAGAAAAGAATAAAGGCAAGTAAATTCCTTATGTAAGACAATATTCCAGTCAAAGTAAGATCAATTATCCTTAAACTGAGGATGTAAAATGGCTCCGACGCTCCAAGTCAAGATAGTACTGCTTCCCTGGGAAGCAGACCTGTGCCCACAACCTACTATCTAATGTTGTGGATTTTTTGCCTTTAAAGAAGCAATTTCAAAGGTGAGGGATCCTCCCTCCCTCTATTGGGTGGTGGCACATCTTAAGATACAGTCTACCAAAAGCTTACAAACTAGGCCACAATCATTGGATTGTGTAAATTGATGGTCTGCTTCAAGTATCCCCGGAAAATTTCATTAAAAACATGCATTGCAGTTCACTGTATAATGATCAAGTACGCTGTATTGCAAGTTATGAGAGTAATTCTGGTAAAATTTACATTTTGTGTAACAATCGACAAGAAACAAATTCTCGTATGGGGTATGTCCAACCTAGCCGAGTCTAGCCACGCCATCATCAAGGTGTCTACTGACCATGTTTGAGGAACCAAATATCTGGAGCTTTTCTTGCAGGGTTTTACGAAGGTAAATGGATCGACTCGTGTCAGTTACCATTCATGCTATGTTCTGAATTTCGTTTCTAAACTTCTTTCTGAATAACCTTTTTAAACTACGTGAAAGAAGACTCAAATTCTGATCAACCTTATCAAATCAAGGTGATGGGGAGATACTATGATGAAACTCTGATCTGAGTTCGTGATTTTGACTAGAGTAATAACCACGATATGGGATTCTAACGCTGCTGTTGACGAGAAAAACAACTCCTAATCACGCTGTCTTTCTCACAGACGGGGAAAATTTCAAGGTGTTGAAAACAGTGAACAGTTCAGTTTGGAATTGGGATGCCCAGATGTTGTCTTCACACTCCATCCAAGAATGATGTGACAACAAGAACGTCCGTAACACCCAGTGGCTAGATGGAGGGAGGGACCCATCTGATAAGATTTCTTTCAGTGGGAATGGTGTCCCAGTGACTAGGTGAGTCATGCTTCACTCCCACCCTCACCATCGTTTCTGACATGAGTGGGGGCTTAGGGAGATATGAGGGAACAATGATATTAAAGGGAGTAATTTTCCAGTAGGGCAGAACAGTGCAGCTCCTGTCTCACGTGATGAATATCATGGAATATCATACGTCCCGGGTCCAGATGCAGTTTTTAGTGTTTAATTTCAGTGGAATAATTCCCTTTCGAGATGAGAGTCTGGCAAGGCTTATGTTCCAAGGATTGGAATGAGCCTCTCTGAGTACCCTTATACTGGTACGAGGAATTACTTCATTTACTTCGTCTCTAATACTGTGCAACTCTTGCATCTGAAATCTTAGTTCTTCTGGTACGGCTAAAAAGTGAGTCTCACAACAACCTTTGGCCATCTTCTTAAGCCTTCTATGAGGCAGTGAATCATTGAGAGAGGCAGTATACTCCAAGGAAGGATATATACAAATTACTTCACTTTTAACTAATGTTAACTTCACAATGTAGAATTGAGGCCAGCAACAGCCGTAAGTGCGCTCAACCTTTCTCTACGTTGACAACTGATGAGTTACAACAGATCCAGAAAGTGGTACTTGTAAGCTAAGTTAAGGAAGCCTACAGATATACTCAGTGTGTACTTCATTATACAACTGAATGTTCCTTGAGAATTTAAGAAGTCTCTTTAGAACCATTTTTTTTTTCTCTCAGAAATGATCAAAGGACGGTAGAGAAAACAGAGTATGGGAGAAGAATGAGATAGAGAGGGAGGATTGTGTGAGAGGTCAGGGGAAGATCAGGGCTTGTGTACACAGACTATTGTGAGACAGGCATGACATATGGGGCCCCTTATACACCGCCGAGGCTTATGCATACAGGGAACTAAGTCATACACCCAAGGATCACATTTATTCTCACCATTAACGACCAGTTCCTGAGAGTTTCCACAGCTTCTTGCAAACTAATAACCCAGACATTCAGGCATCATCACCTCCCTACAAACAACCCGTGGCTTCCTATCGCTCCAGCTCAGGAATGTGTATGAAAAAAATGTGTGGATCATAACACGAGGAAAATCGAAAACCCACACTTGCTACATAGGCCGGGAAGCTGCTGGCGTCCTTAGGAATAGGATGGGAGTGAAGATGAGGAGGACGGACGGATAGTGAAAAAAAAATGGGTTAAAGCGAGCGTGGGAGGGTTTCAGGGAGAGCAAAAGTGAGAGGCTGGGGGGTGAAGAGCAGTGGAGGGTGGTGAGGAACAGCGTGGGAGATGTGGCGAGGAATGAAGTGGGAGTGTAGTTGGGGAAAACCTGGGAGGCTGGCGAGTGAAGGCGTGGGAGGATAGCGAGAGAGAGCGTGGGAGGGTGGTGAGAGCGAGCGTGGGAGGACGGCCTGTGAGAGCGTAGGAGGTTAGCGAGAGCGAGCGTGGGAGGATGGCCATTGATGGCGTGGGAGGATGGAGGAGAGAAGCAGCGGCGCGTAAGGTGAGGTCAGGGAGAGAGGTAGGAGAGCAGAGGAGGGAATTGGAAATGTGATTAATGATGATCAGGGAAAAATATTTGGGGCTGAGCCGGACCTGAACCTTACACACACACACACACACACACACACACACACACACACACACACAAGCCTTAGCCACGTACCTATTTCATCGACCTACCCTTAGAGGAGGATGAGCAGTTTGAATGACTGTGGACTGGGTGCAACCACCAAGATTCGAACCTATACAGGATTGATCCCAGGCGGGTCGTGCATGTGTGGCGGTCAGTAACACTAACAGCTACACCACGGAGGCCCGAGTGTGTGTGTGTGTGTGTGTGTGTGTGTGTGTGTGTGTGTGTGTATGTGTGTATGTGTATGGACCTCTGTGTGAAGAGTGTAGCGTTTCTGACCGAAACTCATTCTCTGGTCGCCCAGGGTCGAGCAAATAGGTTCGAATCCTGGTCGTAAAAGTCGTTCCACAGTCACCCCAGCTGTTGATCCACCCCTAGGGGTTGGCCGATAAAATGGGTACCTGGCTCAGTCTAGGATATATGTGTCACAGGTGGAGGGAACGAGGAGAAGAGACCAAATTGAAGGTGGAAGGATGGAGTGAATAAGATTATGAGCGATCGGGGCCTCAACATACAGGAGGGTGAAAGGCGTGCAAGGAATAGAGTGAATTGGAATGATGTGGTATACCGGGGTCGACGTGTTGTCAATGGATTGAACCAGGGCATGTGAAGCGTCTGGGGTAAATCATGGAAAGGTCTGTGGGGCCTGTATGTGGAAAGGGAGATGTGGCTTCCGTGCATTATACATGATAGCTAGAGAGTGAGTGTGAACGAATGTTATATATATATATATATATATATATATATATATATATATATATATATATATATATATATATATATATATATATATATATATATATTTTTCTTTCTTTCTTTCAAACTATTCGCCATTTCCCGCATTAGCGAGGTAGCGTTAAGAACAGAGGACTGAGCCTTTGAGGGAATACCCTCACCTGGCCCAATTCTCTGTTCCTTCTTTTGGAAAAAAAAAAAAAAAAAAAAAAAAAAAAACGAGAGGGGAGGATTTCCAGCCCCCCGCTCCCTCCCCTTTTAGTCGCCTTCTACGACACGCAGGGAATACGTGGGAAGTATTCTTAATCCCCTATCCCCAGGGATAATATATATATATATTATATATTATATATATATATATATATATATATATATATATATATATATATATATATATATATATTATCCCTGGGGATAGGGGATTAAGAATACTTCCCACGTATTCCCTGCGTGTCGTAGAAGGCGACTAAAAGGGGAGGGAGCGGGGGGCTGGAAATCCTCCCCTCTCGGTTTTTTTTTTTTTTTTTTTTTTTTTTTTTCAATTTTCCAAAAGAAGGAACAGAGAATTGTGCCAGGTGAGGGTATTCCCTCAAAGGCCCAGTCCTCTGTTCTTAACGCTACCTCGCTAATGCGGGAAATGGCGAATAGTTTGAAAGAAAGAAAGAATATATATATATATATATATATATATATATATATATATATATATATATATATATATATATATTCCCTTAAGTAAGCCAGATAAGAAACCTTTAGTTAGTCAAGTCAGTTCGAATATTCATCTACATATATACATGGATCAATTAATGTCTTGATAAGAGGATACATACATATGTATCTGCATGTGTGCATAATCATGTGTGCAGATCTACTTCATGACCTGAGACAGGATGATCGACAAAATCCATTTCCCTCTACCAGCTACCCCGCAAGACCCTACATGCCAATAATCAGTGATATTCAAGGAACAGCCAGCCACTGAGGGCTTAGTGTTGATGTGGACCAAACGTCACTTTGCCACACATACACACACACACACACACACACACACACACACACACACACACACACGTCGCCCGAGCGCTCATACATAGTCATGACGGGAACCTCTCCAATAAGAGAGAGAGGTTTTTCTGCTCATCTCTCTCGTATATATGTATATATATATATATATATATATATATATATATATATATATATATATATATATATATATATATATATATATATATATGAAATTCCTTGTCCATAATATATATATCCTTCAACAGCCTTACCTCTTCACTGGTACCGTACGTTCATCTCAAAAATCAGAATATCCATTAGCCAACTGTCATCACTAGCGTCAGGCCACAGATCATATTCCCACCAGTAATCAAACACAGAATGTTAAAGAAAGGAAGAGGCATCGTTGTGTCCTCGGAATTCACCATGATGGAAGGCGTTTGGTGAATACAACAGCATTTCTGCACCGTCAGGGAATGAAAAAAGGTAAGTAAAACTTCCCCAACAACACTGTCAGAAACGGGGAGAAAATAGAGGGAAAATGTTCTCTGGTTCTGGCGGTTCACGACATATGTGTAAGGCCACTCCTCGTCGAGAGAAGCCTCTCCCTGCACCTCCCGGCCTTCTTCCTCACCCGATGCTCTGCATCAGCATCTATCACTCTTCACACTCACCAGGAGGCGTCTGCCTACATCCACTAACCTCCAGCATCAGTAGGAAGCTTAATGCGTATCTACGAGTCCTCCCATTCAACAAGATAACCCTCCTGGGCTAAGAGACTTTGCAGTCAGGAAAGCCCTCATCTATGGCGAATATATTTCCCATTCAACAGCTGCACCGACAAAGTTTTGCTTCTCAGCAGGACGCCTATATCAACAGGAAAGCCTTAGCTTCCTACAACTACAGATACGCTTCTCTGCTCCACATGCATCCAAGACTCTCGTGTCTCTACAAGAAACTTCTGCCTCTAGGAACCAGGAAGCCTCATCTTTAAGCAAGCCTCCCACTTCAGCAACACCTCCAGATGGGACCAGTGAGCCCTAGATAAACTGTGTCACAAGATATGCTACGGCTCAGTTACCGTTCTACTCAACGAAGAGAAGAGAGTATCCCTGGGAGAGTCGTGTTGCGGGATCATGGTCCCTGTGGCGTCCCTGTAGAACACAGGAGGTCATGCGGCAGACAAACATCCTTGTCTCGCCTGCACTAATGGAGGGAAGAGGGAGGGAATACGGAGAGAACCTGAGGCCAGTTGGCAAAGCTGGACAAATGATCGAGAAGCCGTAGTGGGCTGTGTTCCCGGACCTGTGTATGTAATTATCTACCTGCAATTACTTAACTTTATTTTGCGGCGAGGGAGTAATACACTCTTGAGGCTCCACCTCCTATGTGTGTGTAAATTAGATACACAGAATTTATATATATATATATATATATATATATATATATATATATATATATATGTCAAAGGACAGATATATGTATATACACCACGGATCGGCTTCGAACCCTGGCCAGGGCGTCAGGCTACCTCGGCCACACGGAGGTTAAAAGACACGCACACACTGTAAGTGTGTGTCTTTTACCCTCCGCGTGGCCAAGGTAGCCGGACGCCCTACCCAGGTTTGGAAGCCGTGCTCATCCTCTGTGAAGGCTCAGGCTGGAGTGTCAATGTGTGTGGATGTAACCAAGATGAAACGAAAGGAGAGATAGGTACATGTTTGAGGAAAGAAGCCTGGATGTTCTGGCTTATTAGTAAAACAATGCTCATGGGTAGAGCGGAAGGACGGTTAGCACTACTACTGAAGCAAGAGTTCTGGGGATGATTAAAGAGTGTGAGTAAGTAAGATTCAGACTGATGTCGGTAAAAATGAAAGTAGATTCCGAGAGATGGGCGATTACCAGTGCTTACACACCGGACCATGAAAAGAAAGATCACGAGAGGCAAGTGTTTTGGGAGCAGCTAAGTGACTGTGTCAGCAGTTTTGATGAATGAGATCGGGTATAAGATTTTGATGAATGAGATCGGGCATTAGATTTTGATAAATGAGATCGGGTATTAGATTTAAATGTGAGACTGAGCCCTGTGGTAGTTGTGGGTATAGACGGGGGCCATGGGGTATTCAGGGAGGTGAATATTAATGGTGAACAACTTGAGGAGTTGCTTGCCGAAAAAGAAGTGCTGATGATTGGAAATATCTGGTTCAAGAAAGAAGAATTCATACAAGTATATGTGAGTGAGAAGGAAAAATGGTACATGGGCATTACTGGATCACAAAGTATTGATAGGATTGAAAAGGAGACCCTCATGGATGTGAATGTTTTCAGAAGGGCAGCTGGTGGGCTGTTCTATCACTATCCGCTGGAGGAAAGAGTGAAGATTTGTGGAGGATTTCGGTGAAGAGGGAATGATATGAGTGAGAGGACGGTGGTGAACGTATGCGAGTCTGGAAAAGAGACTTGTGTGAAGAAACAGCGAGAGAGATTGAGAGTAGAACGGTAAAGGGTGAGAGTAAACGAGACTAGGGGAGTGGATGAGGAATCGGAGATTTTGAGGAAAGCAGTGTTGGTATGTGCAAGAGGCGCATATGGGTTTCCGGAAGGTGGAACGAGTGCAGGTGAGAAATAGTATTGAGTGGTAAGATGACGTAGAGTTACTGGTGAAAGATAAATGTGTATGGATGATACTCACAAGGAAGGATTGGAAATGACTGGGAAATGTACAAGAGAAAGAGGTCGGTCAAGAAGAAGGCACAGTGGTTGAAAAAAGGGAAAATGAGAGTCAGGGTGGCCGAATAAGTCATAATAAGATGCACTGGAAGGAGATTAACAGTGAGAGAAAGAGAACAATGGAAACATCAGTGAAGGGGACAAATGGAGAAGTGGTAACAGGTAGTGATGAGGTGGAGAGGTGGTGGAGCAAGTCTTCTGAAGGTTTGTTGAAAGTATTCGATGACAGGGTAGCAGATGCAGAATGGGTCGGGGAGGTATGGGAAGCGAAAGAGTTATGGGAAATGGTTTACTGAAGAGAGAAGAGGTGCTGAAAGTCTTACGTGAGATGAGATGTGGCCCGGCAGCTGCAGTGGATGGCAATGCAGTTGAATTCCTTGAGAAATGGGGTGACTAATGTTGATTGCTTTGTTTGGAGTTTTAGTGTATGTATTGACAACAGAGGTGCCTGAGAAATGGCGGATTGCATTGTGCATATAATGTAAAGTGCCAATGTATAAGGACAAGAGGAACAAAGACGAGTGTTGTGATAGAACTACAGAGGTACAAGTTTTCTGAGTGTACCTAGTAAGTTGCATGGGGTGAGTGATGAATGTGAGTAGAGGGTAAAGGCATGTAAAATGCATCAAATTGGGGAAGAAAATGTGGTTCAAGAGAGGTAGAGGATATGTGGATCAGGCGTCTTCTTTAAAGAATGTGTTTGAGAAATACTTACAACACCAAGAATTTTACGTGGCATTTATAGATCTGTCGAAGCATATGACAAGGCTGATAAAGATGCCTTGTTGAGGGCCTTACGAATGTATGGTGTGGAAGGAAAGCAACTAAAAGCAGCAAGGAATTTTTACCTATAGTGTAAGGCGTACTGGAAGGTATGAAGAGATGAGGGTCAATGGTTCCAGGCAAAGGTAGGTCTGCAGCAGGGTTTGTGATTTCACTAGGGCTGTTTAACTTGTTTATGGATGGGTGGTAAGATGGGGTAAACACATGGATCTTGGGAAAAGGGAGTGGGAGAGTATGCAGTCTGTAGGGCTGAGGGAGGCCTGGGCAATGAGTCAATTGTTTGCCAATGACGCAGTGGGTGGCAGATTCGAGTGTGAAGCTGGAGCTTGACTGTGAAAAGAGGGAGTTGAGAGTAAATGTGAAAAAAGCAAGGTTATTAGGTATAGCAGGGCAGAGGAAAAGGTTAGTAGGGGGTGTGAGTTCCAATGGATAATACTTAGAGGAAATGGAGTGTTTTGAATAAGTTTGAGTGGACATGGAGACAAATGGAACCAAGGACCATGAAGCGAGTCATAAGGCGGGTGAAGAGACGAAGGTTCTGGGAGCAATAACAGAGGTCGTTATCTGGGAGGATGAAAAAAAGGGTATGTTTGAAGGAACTGTAGTCCTAACGATTTTGTATTGATGTGGGGCATGGGCTGTACATGAGTGTGTGCAGAGGTGGGTGGATATGTTGAAAATAAAAGAAAAAATGAGGACAATATGTGGTGTGAGGTGATTTCATCGAATAAGTAATAAAAGGGTAAGAAAGAGGTGTGGTGATAAGAGTGTGGTTGAGAGAGCTAACAGAGTGTGCTGAAACGATTTGGACACATGGAGTGAATGAGTGAAGAGAGGTTGACAAAGAGGATTTATATGTCAGAAGTGGAGGGGACAAGAAGTGGGAGACCAAATTGGAGATGGAAGGATGGAGTGAAAAAGATCTGAGGGCTCTTGGCCTAAACATGCAGGAGGATGGATGGCGTGCAATGGATAGAGTAAATCTGAGCGAAGTGGTATACAGGGGGCGAAGTGCTGTCAATGGGTTTAACAAAGGTATATAAAGCAGCCGTGGCAAACCGCAGAGAGGTCTGTCGGGCCTTGCTGTGGATAGGGGGATTAGCTTTCAATAAATTACACACGGCAACTAGAGAATGGATGAGAGCAGATGCGGCCTTTTCTTGGTTTATTCTTGGCGCTTCCTCAGTAATGCTGGAAACGGCGAGCATGACAAAGATTGATATATATATATATATATATATATATATATATATATATATATATATATATATATATATATATATATATATATATGCACACATGCAAAGAGAGAACCAAATATTCGCGTTTGATTTTCAAAAACAAAAATTCTAAGTGTATGAATGAGCGCATCCGTGAGTAATATTTTCACTCTCCCCATGCATGAACATACATTTTAATACAGGGCATGTGCAACATGTATGCATGACACAAGTCCATGACAGGGAGGCGTATGTAACCAAAGACGAGGAGCCGGAAGAAGACCTTTTTGCAGAAAGGACGTACAGACGAGCGTCGCGGGGGGAAGTGGAGGCAGGTCCTCTGGAAAAGTTAGATGGAGGGGGAGGTAACGGAGGCGAAGTTGGGAGGGGAGAGGAGAGTAAAGAAAGCAATCTGCATTCACCTGGCGAGCTATCTGAGTGAACAGATGTCAGAGAGGATAGTGAACCACAGCGGGAAAACGAAAAGAAGATAGCTTGTTGTATACATTTTCTGTTGTCCAATCCAGTAGGGGTTAAACAGTCGGCAAAAACATGAAAGGCGACATCATAAACAATCAATTTTCTGGTGCATAAAGTCATGGAACTCTCTCTCTCTCTCTCTCTCTCTCTCTCTCTCTCTCTCTCTCTCTCTCTCTCTCTCTCTCTCTCTCTCACGGGGCAGCAGGTGCAAGTCAGTCAACGATCAAGAGTGTATACGTATTACTGGTACTACCTCCGCCTGGGTATAGCGAGAACTAGCAACGACTCCGCAGTGAGCCACACACTTCAGTGACTGTCAGGTGTCGCTTCTTTGGCCCAGGTAGCGTCTTTTCTTACAGCTATATGCACACGTGGACAGCTGGTTTTCAGTCCCCAAGACATAACATAACACTTAATACGACTGACTCGCCGTAATTCTAATAGTGAGAGCGTTGCGCGCTAGCCCTCCCTATTTTCATAATCCCGTCGTTAGTAGCAGTTTGTTAGTACAATCAGGGGTAAAGCGAATCACGATACAAGACCGAAAACCTGATAAGAAAAAACAGTTATGGATTGCATGTACACTTTTTTTATTGTGGGGAGTCATAGGTGTTCTTTGGCGTCATTGGGTTAGGCTGTCGTGGTGCTAGGTTGTCGTGGTCCTGTTATGTCATGGGGCTTGGCTGTCGTGGTGCTGAGTTGTGATGCTGGGCTGTCGTGGTGCTAGGCTGTCGTGGTGTTGGGTTGTCGAGGTGTTGATATGTCATGGTTCTAGGCCGTCGTGGTGCTGAGTTGTGGTGGTGCTGGGTTGTGGTGGTGCTGGGATGTCGTGGTGCTGGGTTGTTGTGGTACTAGGGTACGTGTGTGCGTTTATGTTTCTCTTTTTAATGCTTATATACATGCATTGTTGTTAGGGAGGTAAATGCAAGAGTTTTGGAAAGAGGGGCAAGTATGAAGTCTGTTGGGGATGAGAGAGCTTGGGAAGTGAGTCAGTTGTTGTTCGCTGATGATACAGCGCTGGTGGCGGATTCATGTGAGAAATTGCAGAAGCTGGTGACTGAGTTTGGTAAAGTGTGTGGAAGAAGAAAGTTAAGAGTAAATGTGAATAAGAGCAAGGTTATTAGGTACAGTAGGGTTGAGGGTCAAGTCAATTGGGAGGTGAGTTTGAATGGAGAAAAACTGGAGGAAGTGAAGTGTTTTAGATATCTGGGAGTGGATCTGGCAGCGGATGGAACCATGGAAGCGGAAGTGGATCATAGGGTGGGGGAGGGGGCGAAAATTTTGGGAGCCTTGAAAAATGTGTGGAAGTCGAGAACATTATCTCGGAAAGCAAAAATGGGTATGTTTGAAGGAATAGTGGTTCCAACACTGTTGTATGGTTGCGAGGCGTGGGCTATGGATAGAGTTGTGCGCAGGAGGATGGATGTGCTGGAAATGAGATGTTTGAGGACAATGTGTGGTGTGAGGTGGTTTGATCGAGTGAGTAACGTAAGGGTAAGAGAGATGTGTGGAAATAAAAAGAGCGTGGTTGAGAGAGCAGAAGAGGGTGTTTTGAAATGGTTTGGGCACATGGAGAGAATGAGTGAGGAAAGATTGACCAAGAGGATATATGTGTCGGAGGTGGAGGGAACGAGGAGAAGAGGGAGACCAAATTGGAGGTGGAAAGATGGAGTGAAAAAGATTTTGTGTGATCGGGGCCTGAACATGCAGGAGGGTGAAAGGAGGGCAAGGAATAGAGTGAATTGGAGCGATGTGGTATACCGGGGTTGACGTGCTGTCAGTGGATTGAATCAAGGCATGTGAAGCGTCTGGGGTAAACCATGGAAGGCTGTGTAGGTATGTATATTTGCGTGTGTGGACGTATGTATATACATGTGTATGGGGGGGGGGCATTCCTTTCGTCTGTTTCCTTGCGCTACCTCGCAAACGCGGGAGACAGCGACAAAGTATAATAAATAAATAAATACATGCAGGCGCATGTGTGTCCATATGTATGGATGCCGAGCTACATATTCACCCCTGCACAGGGATTAATTTGTTGGTAAAAAGCATGTGGAACGCACAAAATTATGATGGATTAACGTATACATTTAATGGGAAAAAAAAGTTGCAACGTTAATAGTTTTATTGAAACTTGTTGTTTAACATTCTAAATGGACAATAACGTTTCTGAAATGTGTAACAATAATCGCTTAGAGAAAAAAAAAAATAGGACGTTTTTCTAATATGAAATGTACGGGAATGCCGTTCCAAACTGTTCCGTTCCGTCTCTACACATAAGGGTTAAATGTGTACACATAAAGGTTAAATGTGTGCCTTCATAAATGTTCACGTGTGTATGTATCTGCATAATGTGAATCATGTGTGCAGATCTACTTCATAATCCTGATCAAAATCCTTCGCAAACTGTAATCTACTTCCTTGCACCAGGTCCCCTACAAGATCCTACATATAGATAACCAGTGCTCTAAAGGGAACAACCTGTCGAAGGAGAGCTGTACTGATGTGAAACAAACAACACCCATGTCACACGCCGGAGCCATACTGTCCCCCGAGCTCTCTTCCATAGTCATAACTGGACCCTGTCTAATAGGAGGGAGAGACTCTTGTTCTTATTGTATATAAAGTATAACGTTCCTGTATTCCCTGTTGCCATACACTCATCTGAAACACGAGTCGATTCATCAAAGAACTGTCATCATTCCCGTCTTGGCGTAGATAAGATTTGAATTAGTATATATACATGAATGAATGTTCAGAGAGAGGAAAAAAGGTTTTAAAAAGTTATCAGGAATTATAATGGCGAGCAACATTTGATGAACATAACACCATTCCTGCACGAACAGGTGACGAAAACAAAAATAAAAGTTCTCGAACAATGTGATGGGAAACTGGTTCAAAACAAATTACTGCTGTCCTCTGGCGGTTCATGACAGGGTGCCGAAGCCACTGCTCACAAATGGAAGCCTCTCACTGCACTGAAAGGTCTTCCTGATTTCTCGTCTACATCACCATCTATAGGTCTTCCCACTCTATTACAAGCCTCTGCTTGCAAACCACAGGTCTGCAACCTTTTTCAGAAGCTGAATGTGTACCTCGAGGTATCCCTATTCACTCAGACACTCTCACTGGGCCAAGATACCCCACTCATAAAAAATAAGCCTCGCTAGTGGTAGGTGTTTTCTATATTCAGTAACAAGACCGTCTCCACCCAATAGTCTTCCTGCTCAGTAAGATAAGGCTGTCGTGGGGGGAAAATGCCTCAGATTCTTGCCAAAGCAGCTGCAGCTTTTGTCTCGCATGCATCTGAGAGTCTCGCGTCTCAGCAGGAAACGTCTACCTCTATCCAGGACAATTCCACTCACCACGAAGCCTTACGTAACTTTAAGAAAGCCTCCCACCTCAGCAATACCTCCAACTGGAGCCAGTCTGCTCTGGACACAGTGTTACACAAGAAATGAAACGTTCAGTTACTGTTCTACTTTACGAAATAAAATGGGGAAAGAATATGAATAAGTGGGTTATGTTGTGGGATCATGTTCCCTGTAGTGTCTCTCAGGAACACTGGAGGTCCTGCGACATTCAAGGATCCTACTCTTGCCTGCATTAAGGATGGGGAGCTGTGCAGGGCGGCGGCGGGGATAAGGAGTGAAGTTGAGCCCAATTTTCAAACGTGGACAAACTATTGAAAGCCTTGGGTGAGATGCGTGTCGGTGTGGGTGTGTGTTTCTGTGTAGTTAGCCAAGTCTGCTTTATTACAACACTAAACAATATGGTATAGAGTTTTTCAATTTTCAGTTCGATATCAAACAAGGGAAAGTATAAAGGCCAGGCAATTGCCACTAAATCCACAAAGACAAAATATTAACAAATAAATCATTAGTCACCTGAAAACCCAAGTTTGGAGATATCATTATATATACACTTAAAAGAAAAAAAAAGGATAAGTTTACAGAATCAAAGAGTAAGAGGGAGAAATAAGGAACCATTTACGAAGTTAACGATCATGAAAGGCGTCATGAAATGAAAGAGGAACATAGGGCTTTGCAAAATATAGTCACTGAATGTGAGCACAGATTGAAATTAGTGCAGGGGATTCAGAAGGTATATAACCAGGGAACAGAGCGTGAATGCACTGAAAAGCAATAATGCCAGATGGGTCTTTTGTACACGTCCCAGAGGATATTCAGAAAGAGGAAATGACTATAACACATACAGAACCTACTGAAAAGAGTGGGCAGGGAGGAGGAGCAATGGCAATTTCGGAGGCTAGTCAACAGATGCAGGAACATGAAGACTGATGCAGTGGAAAAGGTACCCGGGGAAATATCAAAGTACACAGGAAATCAAGTGAAGTTATAAAAGGAATAAGCTGCAACATTAGAGAAGAAGCTAAGGAAATTCATGACCTGGTTCACGAAAACTCTTTTTAAAAAGATGAGACAAAATTAGAAAGACTGATAAAGCAGGAAGTTTAAAGACATGGATCTCTGGTCATTTTCAGCTTGGAATATCATCATACACCAGATAAAGAGGGAAGAGGAGAGACTGAAGAAAGAAATGGTCATTAAATCAGTAATGAAGGCTGCTTAATTCCAAGACTAAATTTCTAAGATAAAAAGAAGGTGGAGGAACCGGCGGTTATGATCAAGATGTAAGGAGACGACAATTTGGTTACGTTGAAATGGGAATCATCAACCTGGGAGGGATCTAGGCAGGTTAAAAAGAGTAAAAGCAAGGTAGAATTCAATGAGGTGATTATCAAACGTGATAGACCGTGGGAAAGAAGGAAGGAAGGAAGGAAGGAAGGGAGAAGAAAAGAATACATTCAGAAGGCAAGAAACGGGAGACCTCCCAGATGAAGCAGGAGGACGGAGCAGCCCTCCGAGATCACCGTAGAGAAGGTCAGGAATGTAAGGTGATGGTAATGTCAGGCAGATTAACGTACACAAAGGGCTGATGAATTTGTAGGAAATGGTGAAAAACTGGAGTATGAGGAGCGTAGAAGGGCAAAAGAAGGGCAAACACACCTGATATTGTTGGAGTTGTGGATATAAACCTTACAAACGAAGAAAAGAGCTCACCTGTTCTGTTCTAGAGGGGAACATGATAATAAGGATGGTAGAAGACAAAGGAAGAGGTGGATTGGCCCTCCTGATTAGGGTGGACCTTAGGTTTCAGTGGAAGATGGAAACAATAGCTGTAGGAAAGGAGTGCTTTGTCGTGTTCATGTTATAGAATCCTGTAAACAATTTCAATCGTCTAAAACAAATACACAACGACAACAACGAACGACCAATCAGAATGGTGCAAGAAGCAGAATCATAGAGACAATATCTTAGAAAGAGTACAGGAAAATCTTTAAAGCACGTCAGTGAACGCACTAAATGCAAAATAAAACAGAAAAAATGCTAACAAATGCAAATGAACAGAGTAGCACGTTCGAGTATATTCATGTGCTCTCAAATTTTCGGGTATATGCTTTATATATATATATATATATATATATATATATATATATATATATATATATATATATATATATATATATAAATATATATATATATTTTTTTTTTTTTTTTTGCTTTGTCGCTGTCTCCCGCGTTTGCGAGGTAGCGCAAGGAAACAGACGAAAGAAATGGCCCAACCCACCCCCATGCACATGTATATACATACGTCCACACACGCAAATATACATACCTACACAGCTTTCCATGGTTTACCCCAGACGCTTCACATGCCTTGATTCAATCCACTGACAACAAGTCAACCCCGGTATACCACATCGCTCCAATTCACTCTATTCCTTGCCCTCCTTTCACCCTCCTGCATGTTCAGGCCCCGATCGCACAAAATCTTTTTCACTCCATCTTTCCACCTCCAATTTGGTCTCCCTCTTCTCCTCGTTCCCTCCACCTCCGACACATATATCCTCTTGGTCAATCTTTCCTCACTCATATATATATATATATATATATATATATATATATATATATATATATATATATATATATATATATATATATTTTTTTTTTTTTTTTTATACTTTGTCGCTGTCTCCCGCGTTTGCGAGGTAGCGCAAGGAAACAGACGAAAGAAATGGCCCAACCCCCCCCCCCCCCCATACACATGTACATACACACGTCCACACACGCAAATATACATACCTACACAGCTTTCCATGGTTTACCCCAGACGCTTCACATGCCTTGATTCACTCCACTGACAGCACGTCAACCCCTGTATACCACATCGCTCCAATTCACTCTATTCCTTGCCCTCCTTTCACCCTCCTGCATGTTCAGGCCCCGATCACACAAAATCTTTTTCACTCCATCTTTCCACCTCCAATTTGGTCTCCCTCTTCTCCTCGTTCCCTCCACCTCCGACACATATATCCTCTTGGTCAATCTTTCCTCACTCATTCTCTCCATGTGCCCAAACCATTTCAAAACACCCTCTTCTGCTCTCTCAACCACGCTCTTTTTATTTCCACACATCTCTCTTACCCTTACGTTACTTACTCGATCAAACCACCTCACACCACACATTGTCCTCAAACATCTCATTTCCAGCACATCCATCCTCCTGCGCACAACTCTATCCATAGCCCACGCCTCGCAACCATACAACATTGTTGGAACCACTATTCCTTCAAACATACCCATTTTTGCTTTCCGAGATAATGTTCTCGACTTCCACACATTTTTCAAGGCTCCCAAAATTTTCGCCCCCTCCCCCACCCTATGATCCACTTCCGCTTCCATGGTTCCATCCGCTGACAGATCCACTCCCAGATATCTAAAACACTTCACTTCCTCCAGTTTTTCTCCATTCAAACTCACCTCCCAATTGACTTGACCCTCAACCCTACTGTACCTAATAACCTTGCTCTTATTCACATTTAATCTTAACTTTCTTCTTCCACACACTTTACCAAACTCAGTCACCAGCTTCTGCAGTTTCTCACATGAATCAGCCACCAGCGCTGTATCATCAGCGAACAACAACTGACTCACTTCCCAAGCTCTCTCATCCCCAACAGACTTCATACTTGCCCCTCTTTCCAGGACTCTTGCATTTACCTCCCTAACAACCCCATCCATAAACAAATTAAACAACCATGGAGACATCACACACCCCTGCCGCAAACCTACATTCACTGAGAACCAATCACTTTCCTCTCTTCCTACACGTACACATGCCTTACATCCTCGATAAAAACTTTTCACTGCTTCTAACAACTTGCCTCCCACACCATATATTCTTAATACCTTCCACAGAGCATCTCTATCAACTCTATCATATGCCTTCTCCAGATCCATAAATGCTACATACAAATCCATTTGCTTTTCTAAGTATTTCTCACATACATTCTTCAAAGCAAACACCTGATCCACACATCCTCTACCACTTCTGAAACCGCACTGCTCTTCCCCAATCTGATGCTCTGTACATGCCTTCACCCTCTCAATCAATACCCTCCCATATAATTTACCAGGAATACTCAACAAACTTATACCTCTGTAATTTGAGCACTCACTCTTATCCCCTTTGCCTTTGTACAATGGCACTATGCACGCATTCCGCCAATCCTCAGGCACCTCACCATGAGTCATACATACATTAAATAACCTTACCAACCAGTCAACAATACAGTCACCCCCTTTTTTAATAAATTCCACTGCAATACCATCCAAACCTGCTGCCTTGCCGGCTTTCATCTTCCGCAAAGCTTTTACTACCTCTTCTCTGTTTACCATATATATATATATATATATATATATATATATATATATATATTTATACATTTTTTATTATACTTTGTCGCTGTCTCCCGCGTTTGCGAGGTAGCGCAAGGAAACAGACGAAAGAAATGGCCCAACCCCCCCCCCCCATACACATGTATATACATACGTCCACACACGCAAATATACATACCTACACAGCTTTCCATGGTTTACCCCAGACGCTTCACATGCCCTGCTTCAATCCACTGACAGCACGTCAACCCCGGTATACCACATCGCTCCAATTCACTCTATTCCTTGCCCTCCTTTCACCCTCCTGCATGTTCAGGCCCCGATCACACAAAATCTTTTTCACTCCATCTTTCCACCTCCAATTTGGTCTCCCTCTTCTCCTTGTTCCCTCCACCTCCGACACATATATCCTCTTGGTCAATCTTTCCTCACTCATCCTCTCCATGTGCCCAAACCACTTCAAAACACCCTCTTCTGCTCTCTCAACCACGCTCTTTTTATTTCCACACATCTCTCTTACCCTTACGTTACTCACTCGATCAAACCACCTCACACCACACATTGTCCTCAAACATCTCATTTCCAGCACATCCATCCTCCTGCGCACAACTCTATCCATAGCCCACGCCTCGCAACCATACAACATTGTTGGAACCACTATTCCTTCAAACATACCCATTTTTGCTTTCCGAGATAATGTTCTCGACTTCCACACATTCTTCAAGGCCCCCAGGATTTTCGCCCCCTCCCCCACCCTATGATCCACTTCCGCTTCCATGGTTCCATCCGCTGCCAGATCCACTCCCAGATATCTAAAACACTTCACTTCCTCCAGTTTTTCTCCATTCAAACTCACCTCCCAATTGACTTGACCCTCAAGCCTACTGTACCTAATAACCTTGCTCTTATTCACATTTACTCTTAACTTTCTTCTTCCACACACTTTTCCAAACTCAGTCACCAGCTTCTGCAGTTTCTCACATGAATCAGCCACCAGCGCTGTATCATCAGCGAACAACAACTGACTCACTTCCCAAGCTCTCTCATCCCCAACAGACTTCATACTTGCCCCTCTTTCCAAAACTCTTGCATTTACCTCCCTAACAACCCCATCCATAAACAAATTATATATATATATATATATATATATATATATATATATATATATATATATATATATATATATATATATATCGTGTTTCATTTTTCCCGTGGACTCATAGGAATATATATATATATATATATATATATATATATATATATATATATATATATATATATATATATATATATATATATATATGAAAGTATGCATTTACACTATCCCCATGTTATGGTAATGTAAGCTTTTGTATATGCATGTGCAAGAAGTATGCATGAACCTTGTCCATGAAGGGAAGGCAAGGGGATACAGAGACGAGGAGCCGGGAGGAGACGCACCAAGGACATGCAGACGAGCTTCGCGGGGAAAGTGGAGTCAGGTCCTCAGGAGAAGTTAGGTGGAAGGGGAGAGCTTATACCCACCACAGGTCAGGGAAGAGCAGGGAAAGGAAAGGAGAGGAGAGTGGAGAACACAGGGAGTAGTCTGCATTAAGAATGATGCGAGAGTTGACCTGTCACAGAGGATTGTGAACCAGGGTGATAAAAAGATATATTTCGAAATGTGTCTTAACCCAATATGATCACATTTTAGAAAAATAAGACAAGAAAAGCAAAAGCTATTAAAAGAAAGTAAACTGCTGGCGTATGCAGTAATGGGAGATGTTAACTGTCTCTATATATATATCTCTTGGTAAGGAAGCTCATTACCGTGAGAAACCAGAAGTTTGATAAGACGTAAAGAAATGGAAGTTAAAGTAATAAATTGCACGTACAGTTCTAATCATCTTTGTGCCTGTAGTGTGTCAGTGGTGTTCTGTGGGTGTCGTGGTGATGGACTGCTCATACGTCTATATTTCCCAATGTACGTTTG
The DNA here is from genome assembly GCF_036320965.1 of Panulirus ornatus. NCBI lineage: Eukaryota > Metazoa > Arthropoda > Malacostraca > Decapoda > Palinuridae > Panulirus > Panulirus ornatus. The sequence goes on from NC_092224.1 coordinate 11,342,155, forward strand.
CGATTCCTTTTTTTTAGTGTGTGTAAGCACAGATACACGTGTGTGCATATGGCTGACTGGCCTAACAATATCAATCAAGTATCCACCTCTACATTCTTGAATATTTGCGTCCTGATAGGTGGACACGTTCGTTATATGCAGTCAGACCATAGCTCACGTCTGCCCCTGGATGCGATGGATTTCACACTGATCACTGCCTCTCCTGTCGTCCTCATAGTAGAGACGGTAAGTGTGACTGCGACGTCACTGCATCACGGTATAGTGAGAGGAATACCTGTGTCACTGGTGGCTCCACGTTCTTCCCATGTAAGGAAAGCAGGAGGGGTGAACCACGTGAAGCCAGATGCGACAGCTTTTGTTAAGGATTTTGTCGCCAGTCTGTTCGACTCAGGAGGGTTCAGAGTTACGGTCTGACGGTACTTGTATCTGTGGGGAATAATATGCACAGATCTGCTTCATAAAGAGGAAAATCCTCTACATATTCCAGTTCACTTTCATCCACAAGGTCCTAAGTGTAAATGACACTGAAATACGCAGCCTTTACCCAGGGAAGCACCTGCCCCGGAGGACCGAGTGTTCATGTGAGCCAAACATCAAGTGTGCCACACTCGCCAGACCCACACTGTCGCCCGGCTTGCCGCTCATACATAGTCATGACGCGACCCTTTCCATTAGAGGGAGAGATTTGTTGTACCTCTCTCTCTCTCTCTCTCTCTCTCTCTCTCTCTCTCTCTCTCTCTCTCTCTCTCGCATGTAAAGAACATCCGAGTCAATACGAAACATCCGCAACAAATGGTTATAACGTAATTTGTTTGTCTGAAATTTCAGATGGTTCGTTAACCACTTGTGTCAAGCCGTAGATCAGATTCACGCAAGTATCAACCAAGGATTGTTGACAAAAAAGGTGAAAGCGTTCTGACAACAGTTATAAGTGTGAAAAGCGTAATATAACGGCAAATCTGTACCATCAGGCCGTGAAAAGCAGTTGAATTGGTATAAGCTCCTGAGTGACACGATCTTAAACAGGGTGGAGAGGGGGAAAAAAATTAGTGTTCATGATAAGATTTGCGAGGCCACTGGACGCCTCTGCCTTCAGCCTTCTTGCTCACCTGCAATCATACGTCTCCAACCTCAGCTGGAAAGCTAATGTATATCTCGACATCATCTTGGTCAACATGAAACCCCTACTGGGGGTCTTCGCAGTCAGGTGAAAACCTAGTTTATATTAGATTATCTTTTCCCCCTACAATCAGAAATGAACCTACATCTGCACTTGGCCAACACCCGGCACGGCAAGACGAGCTTATCACAACAGGAAAATGCGCCCTTCTGTACCACAGCGGCAGCTGCTGAGGCTTGGCTTCACATTACGCGTCTAAGACTCTCTGACTCTCCCCTGTCTCTGCTGGGAACTCCTTCCGGAAAAGACAGCTCCACCGAGCCGGGAAGCCTCACCTTTAAGCAACTCTTCCACCTCAGCAACACTCCCAGGATGGCCTCCCGCGCGCTTTACACACTGTCACGCAAGAAATGGTATGGTCAGTTATTGTTGCCTGTGGTGTCCCCCAGGGCCAATGGAGGTCCTGTGGCATACAGATATATTTCTCGTGGGAGTGGAGGGGAGGGAGGGAGGCGGGAATAGGCAGAGAACCCGAGGCAAATTTTCTCACACAGACAAACGAACGAAAAACTGTGGTAAGCTATGCCCCTGGGAGAGAGAGAGAGAGAGAGAGAGAGAGAGAGAGAGAGAGAGAGAGAGAGAGAGAGAGAGAGAGTGTGCGATTACTATTTTAGTTATAAGTTTTACACTCGTGCAGCCCTGTCACTTTTCTACCTATACATACATACATACATACATACATACATACATACATACATACATACATACATACATACATACATACATACATACATACATACATACATACATACATACATACATACATACATACATACATACATACATACATACATACATACATACATACATACATACATACATACATACATACATACATACATACATACATACATACATACATACATACATACATACATACATACATACATACATACATACATACATACATACATACATACATACATACATACATACATACATACATACATACATACATACATACATACATACATACATACATACATACATACATACATACATACATACATACATACATACATACATACATACATACATACATACATACATACATACATACATACATACATACATACATACATACATACATACATACATACATACATACATACATACATACATACATACATACATACATACATACATACATACATACATACATACATACATACATACATACATACATACATACATACATACATACATACATACATACATACATACATACATACATACATACATACATACATACATACATACATACATACATACATACATACATACATACATACATACATACATACATACATACATACATACATACATACATACATACATACATACATACATACATACATACATACATACATACATACATACATACATACATACATACATACATACATACATACATACATACATATATATATATATATATATATATATATATATATATATATATATATATATATATATATATATATATATATATATATTTTCCCTGGGGATAGGGGAGAAAGAATACTTCCCACGTATTCCCTGCGTGTCGTAGAAGGCGACTAAAAGGGGAGGGAGCGGGGGGCTGGAAATCCTCCCCTCTCGTTTTTTTTTTTTTTAATTTTCCAAAACAAGGAACAGAGAATTGGGTCAGGTAAAGGCCCAGTCCTCTGTTCTTAACGCTACCTCGCTGATGCGGGAAATGGCGAATAGTTTGAAAAAAAAAAAAAATATATATATATATACCACGTCTTTACTCCTGTTTGTGTATACACACACACACACCGGCTTAAGGCCACGCACCCATTTATCGACCAGACCCAAGGGGAGCATGAACAGATGGGGTTGCCTGTGGGCAAACTGGCGCGCCCAATATTCGAACCCATGCAGGCCCGACCCCAGGAGGGCTCTTAACTTTAGCCATTTCCCCGCGGAGGGCCATATGTGTTTGTGTGTGTGTGTGTGTGTGTGTGTGTGTGTGTGTGTGTGTGTGTGTGTGTATTTCTACTTAATTTGTTACAGGTACAGAGTTTTACATGTGTTAACCATATTCTTTATCTTGCATATGTGTAGTTTCTTTCCTTCTATTTGTATACACACACGTATACAGGTATAAGCCAGGTGTGTATGAGTGTAGGTACACACACACACACACACACACACACACACACACACGAGAGAGAGAGAGAGAGAGAGAGAGAGAGAGAGAGAGAGAGAGAGAGAGAGAGAGAGAGAGAGAGAGAGAGAGAGAGAGAGAGAGAGAATGTTGATATGAACAGTTAAACAGTCAGGTAGTTAAGGATACAGACATACTGGGAGGAACAGGCAAGCTTCGCCAAATTTTCGAGCGTCGCCTTCACAACAACAAGAAACATGAATGTATATACATCTACATACATGGTAAATACACTTTCCTACATGCATGTGCAAGAAGTGTGCATGAGGCTTGACCAAGAGAGGAAGGCGAAGAAACCTCATATGAAAGGCCGGGTCATGACGCATGAAGGACCAATAGACCAGCATCGTGTAGGGGGAGCAGTGAAGGTGGTGGTCCTCCGGAGAAGTGAGATGGAAAGGGAGAGTATCAGTCACAGAGGAGAGCAGGGAGAGGAGAGGAGAGAAAGGGAGAGTAAAAGAAGCGGTCGCCATCACCCAGATGAATCATGTGAGTGAGGAACACCACAGAGGAGAGTGCACCGTGGTGAACAGCGGAGAAGAGAGGAAGGTGTCTTTACATTTTCCAGTTTCTTAATCTTTTGTGTTTCTATAATAGCTGAACAGCATGACAGTGGAGCTGATATGAAAATAAGATACCGGTAATTACTGGTGTGGGAGCTCTCTCTCTCTCTCTCTCTCTCTCTCTCTCTCTCTCTCTCTCTCTCTCTCTCTCTCTCTCTCTCTCTCTCTCTCTCTCTCTCTCTCTCTCTCTCTCAAAGTAAGAAGTGACAGGGTAAGGGACAGTTGTGGTATGAAGCGGAGTATGAGAGAAACAGCTGAAGAGGGTGTACTGAAATGAATTGGACGCAGGAGAGGATGAGTGAAATGAGGATGACTGAGAAGGTACATGAGTCACAAGTGGAGGGAACATGAAGAAAGGGCTAACTTTAGACGAGATGAAGTGAAAGATGCTCTGAGTGATTCAGGGCCAGGACATGCAGGAGGGTGCAAGGCGTGCAAGGATCATATTGGGCAAATTGGAGCAATGTGGTATAAAGGAGGCGACGTGGTGACAACGAGCTGAACCAAGACATATTGTGAAGTTGGCGGGAGAAACCACGGGCAGGTCTGTGGAACTAAGCTGTGGAGACGGGGCGAGGGAGTGGATATTGCTCCTGGCAATACGCGAAAAATAGCGAACATATATATATGTATGTGTGTGTGTGTGTGTGTGTGTGTGTGTGTGTGTGTGTGTGTGTGTGTGTGTGTGTGTGTTTAGATATATGGACATGTACCTACGTATATTATGAATGATATGTGTAGTATTTCTGAATGATTAACTATATAGTTCACAAGATATCTAGACATATCATTTCTATAAGAACCTCAACAAGACCCTATATATCAGTATTATACGTGGAAACCACCTGGCCCTGGAGGGGCGTGTGTTGATGAGAACCAAACATCACTGTGCCACACGCCAGACCCACGCTGTCGCCCGCCCGCCGCTCATACATAACCATAGCGTGACCCTCTCCCTCGATATGAAGAACATCCCTATCAATACAGCATATTCATAACAAACAGTTGTACTGCATTACTACCACCGTATATTTGTCTGAGGTGACTTATGAACCAACTGTCCGTATTAGCGTCAACCTACAGACTGATACATGAGTAAGAAATGTGAAATAATAATCTAAAAGCATATCGGAAGTCAGGAGGATGAACGGTGTTATACATGGAACAGCATTTCTGCACCAATCGTGGAATGAAAAAAAAAACAATTGGAAGAAAGTTCCCCAGCGACACTGTCGGAAACGAGGGTGGGGGAAAAAAATAGGTGGAAAAAGAATAGTCAGGTTCTGGCGGTTCATGAGAGTTATGCGAGGTCACTGTTCATAGAGGGAAGCCTCTCCCTGCAGCTCCCAGTCTTCTTGCTCATTCGCTATTCTGCATCAGTATGAACGGGGCTTCCCACTCAGCAGGAAGCCTTCGCCTGCACCCACTCATCTCCAACCTTATTAGGAAGCTTATGGTGTGGCTCAGAGTCTCCTTATTCAACGGGCAAATTTCACCCCAGAGATTAGATTCCCCAATCAGGAAGGGCCACCCCCTGTGTTAAATATTTTCCCCACTCACCAAGTTAGCCTACGTCTGCATCCAGATGTCTACCCGCTCAGTAGGAGGAACCTACTAACAGAAAGATACCTCAAGAATTCTTACCAGCTACACATACATCGAGACCTCTCCCGCCTCGCCAGGGAACTTCTACTTCCAGTCTCATCTTTGAGCAAGTCTCCCAGCTCTCAAGTGACAGTGTTGTGGGATCATGATCCTTGTGGCGTCCCCTTGGGAACACAGGAGGTCCTGCGGCATACAAATATCCTTCTCTTGCCTACACTACGGGAAGAATAGATGGCAGGGAGCCGGAGAGAGAGCCTGAGGCCAATTTTCAAACCTTGACATATGATTGAGGCTACGCACGGCCGTCTGCCCGGATGTGTCTAATTACCTATTAGCACAGTCTGGCGGAAAGGTTCTACTCTCATAAGGCCCTATGACTACAACTTCACCTATGACTACAACCTCACCTATGACTACAACCTCGCCTATGACTACAACCTCACCTATGACTACAACTTCACCTATGACTACAACTTCACCTATGCCGATATTTTGCTATTAGGAAAGGTATGAGCGTAGCACTCACCGTAGGAATATTAAAGAGATAAAAACAGCGAGACGTGTGAGTTGCATTTTGCCGAGTGTTATGCGTAAGATGGAGGAAGCAGGTGTCTGTGTAGCCCAAGAGTGTGCGAGTTTGTGTGTGTGTGTGTGTGTGTGTGTGTGTGTGTGTGTGTGTGTGTGTGTGAGGCAAAAAAGAAAGAAACCTAGGCCAGGGACGGGAATTTGAAGGGTCCTCTCAGTTGCATAGGTGAAATATTCCCCCCAACCCCACGTTCGTCCTCATGTCATAACTGCCCCCCCCCCCCAAACACACACATACACACACACACACACACACACACACACACACACACACACACACACCAGACCTTGCTCATGATATCCTGTACCACTATGTTAAGTTGGCGCTGACTCTCCAATAAAGATGATAAAAAAATGCTGTTATCAACATTGTAGAAGAATGAAAATTGAAGAGATAGGCATAATGGTTAGTGCACGCAGTCTCTGATAATTATATGAATTTAAAAAGCAATTCAACATGTACAGCATACGGCATATATGCCTGCCAGACTATCAAAAGGCAGAGTCGAGCTTTGTGTGATGCACATACAAAAGAAAAATAATGAAATCTGTCTTCCTACATACGTATAATGTGGTGTACAGAGCAGACTCATATTGTACCTGAGACTGTGAACAAGGAAAACATGGCTGCCAATAAGAAGAAATATTTAATGAAGACAGTTGATATCTATGGCAGTGAAGTACTTGCACACTGAGGAAAGAGACATTTAAAGTTTACAGTTTAGACAAGGCAGAAGGATACTGTGAAACTGACGCAGAACAAAGTGTTAAGGAAATACATAGAAAAGTGATATTTGAATATGTGAACAAGAGAACTGCGGAGAAAATATTACAGTCAGATGAGAGACCAATTATGATACTGATCAACGAGATAGAAGTGTGAAAAATAAAACAATGAGGTCAGAGAATGACTGCAAACAAAAGGAAAGTAAAGAAAAATAGAAGCATTACAAAACATGATGTAAGGAAATAAATCATGCAGATATTAAAGATATGAAATCTTAGAGGCAGGTGTAGACATCCTGACGACTGAGATTATAATCACCCCATAATGTGTATGAAAAATGATGCTATGATAAGTAAATAGGTTGACGTGCACATCCAGAAATCTGCTATATGACAAATTTTATGAATGAAATTGCGGCGCTGGAGGTAGTTTCGTACACCCACAATGCCTAGCCCAAATAGACATCTGTTTTTCTTATAAGAATGATCAAGAATGCAAGAAAAAGAATGAAACGTAGATTTAAACTTCCAGTACCAATGGAATATGATGAAAATTCATGAGTCAGTACAGAAATCAATGAAATAGAAAAAAATGACGATTGCCATAGATATGAAGACAGAAGTAAAGGAAGGTTTAAACGTTGAGATCAATTGAGGGAAATCAGTGAAGGATAAACTGGAGTAATCATGGCCTAGTCATCAAAGGGGAAATATAGAAGTCAAGAAATGCCACACAAAACATAATAACTAAAGAATAAAACATGATGGACAACAAATACGTTTCACAATCTATCTTTTTTCCCCGACAGTGACGAACATAACGCGAACACAACAAACCCCAATCAAAGCCATTGCGAGTACAAGAAAAAAGTAAAAGAGAAAGAACTGTTAATCAAGGCTCAACAGGTGCTTGTAGACCTGACTCTTAAAGAAAAAAATGTTATACGAAGAGGGAAAGACAAAAGAAGGGAGAAGGATGCGTCATAACAGTCAATGGTATGAATGAATACTGGCAAGAACAGAAAACATATGACAGATCAAAACAGAAGAACAAGACAGAATGAAAATTTCAGTAACTAGTACCCTGATGACGCCTACAGCAGATACCCACCTGAGCACTGCGATTTGCTTTCTATCAGAGAAGATATAAGGAAAGTCCAAACTAAACAGGGAATAGAACGAGAGGAAAATCACCCATAAAATACACCTCTGTCAATAACAGAAATGATCAAACAACACACAAGAAATATAACATTACGAAGGTAGATACAATAACCAGAATCCAACTAAGGATTGATAAACTAAAAATTGTTGAAAGATAACAAATATGCAAATACGTAGTTCTAGTAGAGAGAACTCTAAAATGAAAGTGAATAACGTCAAGTAATTCACTAAAGATAACAACGCAATCCTGATCAAGTGTCAGAAACTTGACTTAATGAAAAAGTGAAAGATGAAAGACCTGAAACAGTTTTAGATATCAAAAGCTAATAAAACTAAATCAAACAAGATGATGTAAAAATACATATCCATTACAGGCCAAAGGAGAAGTCAATGTAAATATATTACATTAAGCATCTCAGCCATAAATAAAATACACCTAGTGTCAAACACACAATTATAAACAAAATTAGATGACTTTACAAAGATTCTAAGAATATTATGAAGGAAGTGAGAAATCTGATCTGGTAATAGTATGGGCTGGTGACTGTAACTTCCCGCCTCACCTACGAAACAAATAGGAATATGTAAGAGAGAACTCGGCAGCACTTCATGAGCAAAATCATAAGTGTTGGAACGTATTAACTGGGAAAGAAGAAAATGTAAATGATAATCTATGCATGGCACACAAACTGAAGACATGGAAAAAAAAATATTCAACTCGGAAGATACACGAGAAAGAAAGTTATTGAGTCATTAAGAATACAATGACACATGAAACATGCCTTAGGTAAATCAAACAATTATTGAGCCATTAAGAATAAAATGACATATGAAGCATGCCTTAGGTAAATCAAACACAATTATATGCAAGCCAAACGGGAAGCTAGAACGACTTTTCAATATCCTGCAATGAGAAACAAGAAACATTCATGGAACAACCACAGGAACATTTAAGATGACAACTGACATTTGGTGGAACTCTGCCACAGATGATCCAAGAATAAAAATATGATGTGCAGGAGGCGGCTAAGAAATCCTGAATTCTCCAAGCAGGTCGTACGGTGAGCGCTCCGTGCCAGCCCTGCCATGATGGCTGAATCTCGTCGCAGGTAGGAAGGTTAGGTACTCTCTCTCTCTCTCTCTCTCTCTCTCTCTCTCTCTCTCTCTCTCTCTCTCTATCTATCTATCTATCTCTCTCTCTCTCTCTCTCTCTCTCTCTCTCTCTCTCTCTCTCTCTCTCTCTCTCTCTCTCTCTCTCAATGGAATGGATGGTATATATATATTTCCGTGAATCTGTGGTAAGCATCACTAGCGATCTTCGGTGTCGTGGTGATGGTCGGCACTTGTGGGCGTGTCTGCTTCCTACCTGGAGTGTGTGTGTGTGTGTGTGTGTGTATGTGTTTCTCTCTATTTAGAGCGTGTGTTCATTGGGACAGACGTGCGTGTGCATACGTTTCGCTGATCAACGAATGTAAATATACATATTCATTTCTTTGTACATGTATAAAACCATTTTGATAAGATGATACGTATACATACGTATGTATCCACATGTGTAAAGAATCATGTGTGGAAATCTGTTTCATAACTTTCAATAAAATTCTGTACGATATATTCCATTTCCTTCCACGAGATCCCCCCCAAGACCCTACATAATAGATCATCACTACCACACAGGGAACCACCTGCCACACAGGGAACCACCTGACACACAGAGAACCACCTGACACACAGGGAACCACCTGACACACAGAGAACCACCTGACACACAGGGAACCACCTGACACACAGGGAACCACCTGACACACAGGGAACCACCTGACACACAGGGAACCACCTGACACACAGCGAACCACCTACCACACAGGGAACCACCTGACACACAGGGAACCACCTGACACACAGGGAACCACCTGACACACAGCGAACCACCTGACACACAGCGAACCACCTACCACACAGGGAACCACCTGACACAAAAGGTATGACTGTGGACCAAACATCACTGTGCCACACACACACACCAGACCAGCCCTGTCTCCCAGGCTGTCATACATAGTCATGACGGGAACCTCTCCACGTGGAGGGAAAGATTTTTCTTGTTCCTCTCTCTCTCTCTCTCTCTCTCTCTCTCTCTCTCTCTCTCTCTCTCTCTCTCTCTTTCTTGCGCATACAAAGAACTTCCCTGTCAATACGAACTACGGGGACCAAAGAGTTTTACTATATTACTACAACCATATGCTTGGCTGAAGGATCATTTGGCTCATTAACCATCTATCGTCATGTCATTAGTGCCAAGCCATAGATCAGGTTCATGCAAGTATCAAACATGGAAGGTTAAGGAAAGTATGCAAAAGTCATCGGAGGTTTGTGAGGATGAACGGTGCCGGAGTGACTATAACTCTTTATGCACCATCAGGGAATGAGAAAACAAATGAGAGTCTCTGGGAGAGACAGTCAGACACTGGGTGGAGAGAATAGCTCTCAGATGCCAACGAGTCTACAGGGATACTTCTCCCTCTAGTTACCAGGCCTCTTGCTCACCAGATAACCTGCGTCTTTATATCTGAGTTTTCCCATTCAGTAAGTAGTCTCTGCCCTAAACCACCTGTTAAGCACACGTCTCCAACCTTAGTAGGAAGCCAATGTCTCTCGCAGCCTCCACATTCAGCAAGAAAGACAGGACTTCCCAGTCAGGCAAAAGCCAGGCTGGTGGTGCATATTTTCCCCACTCAGAAGTAAACCTGCGTTTGCACACAGCCAACACCTTACTCAGTATGACGAGTTAATCAACAAGAAAAGGTCGCACTTTCATACCTCAGCAAATGCTGCCTTCCGTCGTATGCATCGAAGACTTCTCTTGTCTTATTCCTCCATCCAAGACAACTTCACTGACCAGGAAGCTTTACATTTAAGCCAGCCTTCCACCTCAGCAACACCTCTGGGCGTGACCAGTACACTAAACACAGCCAGACAAGAAATAAAACACTCAGTTACTTTTCTACTCAACGAAGAAGAAGAAAAAAAAGTGTGAATAAGAGTCGTGGTGCGGGATCCTGGTCCCTGTGGTGTCCCTCGGGGCTAATGGAGGTCCTGCAGCATACAAGTATCCTTCTTTCGCCTGCACTACGGGAGGAAGGCTGCTGGAGATACGCAGAGAACCCGAGGCCAATTTTCAAACCTGGATAAAGGATCGAGAGACTGTGGCAGTGTGTGTGTGTGTGTGTGTGTGTGTGTGTGTGTGTATGTGTGTGTGGGTTTAGTTAAACACACACACACACACACACACACACACACACATATATCATATATATTATCCCTAGGGATAGGAGAGAAAGTATACTTCCCACGTATTCCCTGCGTGTCGTAGGAGGCGATTAAAAGGGAAGGGAGCGGGGGGCTGGAAATCCTCCCCTCTCATTTTTAGTTTTCCTAAAGAAGGAACAGAGATGGGGGCCAAGTGAGGGTACTCACTCAAAGGCTCAGTCCTCTGTTCTTAACGTTACCTCGCTAACGCGGGAAATGGCGAATAGTATGAAAAAAATTATATATATATATATATATATATATATATATATATATATATATATATATATATATATATATATATAGATAGATAGATAGATAGATAGATAGATAATGGATAGATAGATAGATAGATATATAAGGGGATCAATGGTTCCGGGAGAAGGTGGGTCTCGATTTAAACTGTTTCTTGATGGCGTGATGAGGGAAGAAAACACGAGGGATTATGGGAGAGACTAATGGATCTGCACTCATCTGAGGTTGGTGGGGAGGGTCTGGGAGGCTAGTTAGTTGCTGCGTTTAGATAACACGGGTCTGGTGGACGACTCCAATGAGAGAATGCAGAATAAGGTGTCTGAGTTTGGAAGGGAGTGTGACAGAAGGAAGATGAGAGTTAATGTTAATAGAAGTGAAGTAATGAGGTTCGGATGGAGACAAACAGAGGTCGGTTATTAGTGTGAAGTGTGAACCTTGCTGAAGTGAGGTGTTTTAGAAACATGGGAGTGGACATGGCAGGAAGTACTCGGGAGTGGACATGGCAGGAAGCACTCGAGAGTGGACATGGCAGGAAGCACTCGAGAGTGGACATGGCAGGGAGTACTCGAGAGTGGACATGGCAGGAAGTACTCGAGAGTGGACATGGCAGGAAGCACTCGAGAGTGGACATGGCAGGAAGTACTCGAGAGTGGACATGGCAGGAAGTACTCGGGAGTGGACATGGCAGGAAGTACTCGGGAGTGGACATGGCAGGAAGTACTCGGGAGTGGACATGGCAGGAAGTACTCGGGAGTGGACATGGTAGCACAAGAAATTAACTGAATCATAAGGTTGGTGTTGGGGGAGAGGGTAAACGACTTGAGTGCAGTGATGAATATATGCAAATAGAGGTCTCTGTCATGTCACGGTCGGGTATGTCTGATGGCATGATTTTTCTGACGGTGTTGTAAGAATGAGAAATGTGGGCCAATAGTGAAGAAGTATAGACGAGGGCGAATACGTTGGTAATAAAATGTGTGAGAATCATATTCGTAGGAGGAAGGTTCATCAAACGAGAAACAAAGTGAGAGAAGCGTAGCAGTGAAAGGGGTATTGATGAAAGAGCTGGAGAAGGTGTGGCGGAATGGACTGGACGTAAGGAGAGGGTAGCGAAGCACGTATACACGTCAGAAGGTGAGGGAACAAAGAGAACTGGAGAAACAAGGAAGAAATGGAAGAATGGAATGAAAGATGTTTTAAGTTATTGGGGCCCGAATATCCGGGAGGGTGTGAGGCGCGTACTGTATAGAACAAACGGGAGAGATGTGGTATACATGGGACGACATGCTGTCAATGGGCTGAACCAGGGCTATAAAGCGGTCAGAGGAAACCACGTCAAAGTCTGGAGAAATTGATCGTTCTTTGCCGTTACAGGCGCTACCTCGCTAAAGCAGGAAATTGCTTAGTATGAAAAAAAGATTATCATTAACATTATCATCCAAGGACATCTTTCAGAAAGGGTCCTTGTGCTACCTGCAGAGCCTTTCCCAGGGCTTCTGCTGCTCCTGATTTGCGCTACACTTAGGAACAGAAACAGGGTGGATTTCTTTGAAGCGAGACGTTTACTGTCCACACTTTAACCTTCTTCGTCAACAGACTATAATACAAGTCTCGCCAAACGTAAGTTTTTACTTCCCGCGTAACCTCAATCTAGGTGGAGTCCGGTAACATCTCTATATATATCAAGCAGACAAACATATATGTGATAACCAATAGTGTGTTGTGGGGGTAAGGACATTTCCACTGGTGCTGACCCCGTCTTTCAACCTTGGATGCAGGAACAATGTCTAAGTCTCATGTGTACAGACCTCCTCTCACCCTACCTCCCCAGGCTATGCCAGGTACCCGGGTAACGACAAGCCCTAAAGGAAGGATAAACGGCTGGGAATGGCTGTAGGCTCACGAACCCAACCCAGGTGGGGCCCGAGTGAGTCATGATCAGCGACGCTAACCACTGCATCATGAGAGCCCATACTTGTTTTTTGTGAGGTAGGATTTGGTCATTCAGAATTTTGAACAGCAGTGTGTGTGTGTGTGTGTGTGTGTGTGTGTGTGTGTGTGTGTGTGTGTGTGTTGTGTGTGTGTGTGTGTGTGTGTGAACTGCTTGTGGTGGTGAGGCTTGGCACCGGTGGAGCTGTTGGCTGGACGGGGTTATTAACCAGCGGGCTAGCCAGAGAAAAAAAGTTGGCGAGACTTGGCCCCCAGTGTACTGGCGTTAATGAGAACTGTGTGTACACAGCGCCGGCCAGCCAGCCAGCTGACCAGCAGACACAGGAATAAAGAGGTCCACAGCGGAGGGAGACACAAAAACTCCAAGTCACAGCAAGAGGCAAAGTGACACTTCCAAAACTGAGGAAGGAGAGGGGTCGAGGAAAATCTGTTTTGAAGGGAGAAAGGAAATAACAACTTCGTCAGAAAGAGAGACAAGAAAATCCACAGTCATGAGAGAACTCCGAAATAGAGGATGGTGGTCCAGAGAGCTCTACTAGAGAAGAAATTGCGAATCACATGGCGTGGGGACTGTGGGGGAGGGAGAGTGAGAACTTAATATGGGAGTGAGGACTGCGGTGGGAGAAGAGAGGGAACTTCATATAGTAGTGGGGACTGTGGCGTAGGAGGAGTGTGATCACCTTATTGGACTGGGGAAGAAGGTGGAGGGAAAATCGAAAGCGTGAGTAAGAAATGTTCGAGAGGCAAATTTTAACATTAAAAGGGAAGCTGATGCAGAAATAAGCTTGAAAGAATGGGACGCATGCAGACCCCTTCGACGACGCTAGGAACGAAGAGGCCTTGATTAAATGAGGAAGAGATATTAACAAGAGAGCGGGAGGCCAGAAATTTGAGGAGAGGAGAAGGACAGAGGTGCAGAGGGAGTAGGTAGGTGGTAACCCTTGCAAAGCCCTTCGCTCAGGACTACTGCAACATCAAGTCCAGTACTCAGTGACTCTCACATCACACCACCTGCCTCCCAAGCTCCCCACACTATAGAACGAGTCATTCATGAGACAGCAATTTATCAAAGAGCAATTTGTTGAAAACATCAGCTTCCTAACGGCACAGTTCCGGAGAGAGCCAGGAGTGCACACACGTGAATCAGAAGGAAAGCTTCCTAGGGCATCTTTGCAGGGGACGCTGCCTGACTGGTGTCGTCCACCAAATGATCGATTACGATGCTTGGGGAACTCGCCCACTCTCCTCCACACAGTATCGAGCAGGGTCGCGCGAGACGCACCGGTAAAAGTTCTGACTGAGGACGATCAATTACTCCCCAGACGTATCATCATCCCTCCTCGTTACACCTCATGGTTCCTCCCTCATTCACTCTCTCATGGACATCTCACCGAGGAACTAGGGACTTAATAGTAGAAATATCTGGGGATAAAGGTATTTGTGTATATGCATGTAATCTAACGTGTGTGTATGCGTGTATACATGTACATGCATACACTCAATAATACACATAATACCCTCCAACAGCAAGGATTCGAACACCTTACCATTTGCTCAGGAGTTGTGTACGTTAACCACTAGACTTAGTGGTTAGCGTACCCAGCTCCAAAGCAAAGGACACAGGGTTCAAACTTCTGCTGGTGGAGGGCATTATGTGCACTTTATGTATGTGTGTGTGTGTGTGTGTGTGTGTGTGTGTGCGTTACTGGACTCCTCCCGCTCGAGGTTACATCGCGAGTGAAAAGTCACTTCCGACGGGGCTGCATCATGGAGAGTACAGTTTCGTCAAAGAGCTTCTCACTCCAAGTGAGTTCACATTACCCTGCCCCTGGAAGTGTATTTGAAAAAGAAATTCTGAGTACCATCAGGATTCCTTCTCAAAAACTGGCCCTTCGTAATCATATATATACATATATATATATATATATATATATATATATATATATATATATATATATATATATATATATATATATATATTCCCTCAACTGCCACATTACTCACCTTTGCATTCAAATCACCCATCACTATAACCCGGTCTCGTGCATCAAAACCGCTAACACACTCATTTAGCTGCTCCCAAAACACTTGCCTCTCATGATCTTTCTTCTCATGCCCAGGTGCATATGCACCAATAATCACCCACCTCTCTCCATCAACTTTCAATTTTACCCATATTAATCGAGAATTTACTTTCTTACATTCTATCACATACTCCCACAACTCCTGTTTCAGGAGTATTGCTACTCCTTCCCTTGCTCTTGTCCTCTCACTAACCCCTGACTTCACTCCCCAGACATTTCCAAACCACTCTTCCCCTTTACCCTTGAGCTTCGTTTCACTCAGAGCCAAAACATCCAGGTTCCTTTCCTCAAACATACTACCTATCTCTCCTTTTTTCATAATTGGTATGCATGGGGTGTTCAGTGTTGTAAATGGAAATGGTGAAGAGCTTGTAGATTTATGTGCTGAAAAAGGACTGATGATTGGGAATACCTGGTTTAAAAAGCGAGATATACATAAGTATACTTATGTAAGTAGGAGAGATGGCCAGAGAGCGTTATTGGATTACGTGTTAATTGACAGGCGTGCGAAAGAGAGACTTTTGGATGTTAATGTGCTGAGAGGTGCAACTGGAGGGATGTCTGATCATTATCTTGTGGAGGCTAAGGTGAAGATTAGTATGGGTTTTCAGAAAAGAGGAGTGAATGTTGGGGTGAAGAAGGTGGTGAGAGTAAGTGAGCTTGGGAAGGAGACCTGTGTGGGGAAGTACCAGGAGAGACTGTGTACAGAATGGAAAAAGGTGAGAACAATGGAAGTAAGGGGAGTCGGGGAGGAATGGGATGTATTTAGGGAATCAGTGATGGATTGCGCAAAAGATGCTTGTGGCATGAGAAGAGTGGGAGGTGGGCTGTTTAGAAAGGGTAGTGAGTGGTGGGATGAAGAAGTAAGAGTATTAGTGAAAGAGAAGAGAGAGGCATTTGGACGATTTTTGCAGGGAAAAAATGCAATTGAGTGGGAGAAGTATAAAAGAAAGAGACAGGAGGTCAAGAGAAAGGTGCAAGAGGTGAAAAAAAGGGCAAATGAGAGTTGGGGTGAGAGACTATCAGTAAATTTTAGGGAGAATAAAAAGATGTTCTGGAAGGAGGTAAATAGGGTGCGTAAGACAAGGGAGCAAATGGGAACTTCAGTGAAGGGCGTAAATGGGGAGGTGATAACAAGTAGCGGTGATGTGAGAAGGAGATGGAATGAGTATTTTGAAGGTTTGTTGAATGTGTCTGATGACAGAGTGGCAGATATAGGGTGTTTTGGTCGAGGTGGTGTGCAAAGTGAGAGGGTTAGGGAAAATGATTTGGTAAACAGAGAAGAGGTAGTAAAAGCTTTGCGGAAGATGAAAGCCGGCAAGGCAGCAGGTTTGGATGGTATTGCAGTGGAATTTATTAAGAAAGGGGGTGACTGTATTGTTGACTGGTTGGTAAGGTTGTTTAATGTATGTATGGCTCGTGGTGAGGTGCCTGAGGATTGGCGGAATGCGTGCATAGTGCCATTGTACAAAGGCAAAGGGGATAAGAGTGAGTGCTCAAATTACAGAGGTATAAGTTTGTTGAGTATTCCTGGTAAATTATATGGGAGGGTATTGATTGAGAGGGTGAAGGCATGTACAGAGCATCAGATTGGGGAAGAGCAGTGCGGTTTCAGAAGTGGTAGAGGATGTGTGGATCAGGTGTTTGCTTTGAAGAATGTATGTGAGAAATACTTAGAAAAGCAAATGGATTTGTATGTAGCATTTATGGATCTGGAGAAGGCATATGATAGAGTTGATAGAGATGCTCTGTGGAAGGTATTAAGAATATATGGTGTGGGAGGCAAGTTGTTAGAAGCAGTGAAAAGTTTTTATCGAGGATGTAAGGCATGTGTACGTGTAGGAAGAGAGGAAAGTGATTGGTTCTCAGTGAATGTAGGTTTGCGGCAGGGGTGTGTGATGTCTCCATGGTTGTTTAATTTGTTTATGGATGGGGTTGTAAAGGAGGTAAATGCAAGAGTCCTGGAAAGAGGGGCAAGTATGAAGTCTGTTGGGGATGAGAGAGCTTGGGAAGTGAGTCAATTGTTGTTCGCTGATGATACAGCGCTGGTGGCTGATTCATGTGAGAAACTGCAGAAGCTGGTGACTGAGTTTGGTAAAGTGTGTGGAAGAAGAAAGTTGAGAGTAAATGTGAATAAGAGCAAGGTTATTAGGTACAGTAGGGGTGAGGGTCAAGTCAATTGGGAGGTGAGTTTGAATGGAGAAAAACTGGAGGAAGTGAAGTGTTTTAGATATCTGGGAGTGGATCTGTCAGCGGATGGAACCATGGAAGCGGAAGTGGATCATAGGGTGGGGGAGGGGGCGAAAATTTTGGGAGCCTTGAAAAATGTGTGGAAGTCGAGAACATTATCTCGGAAAGCAAAAATGGGTATGTTTGAGGGAATAGTGGTTCCAACAATGCTGTATGGTTGCGAGGCGTGGGCTATGGATAGAGATGTGCGCAGGAGGATGGATGTGCTGGAAATGAGATGTTTGAGGACAATGTGTGGTGTGAGGTGGTTTGATCGAGTAAGTAACGTAAGGGTAAGAGAGATGTGTGGAAATAAAAAGAGCGTGGTCGAGAGAGCAGAAGAGGGTGTTTTGAAATGGTTTGGGCACATGGAGAGAATGAGTGAGGAGAGATTGACCAAGAGGATATATGTGTCGGAGGTGGAGGGAACGAGGAGAAGAGGGAGACCAAATTGGAGGTGGAAAGATGGAGTGAAAAAGATTTTGTGTGATCGGGGCCTGAACATGCAGGAGGGTGAAAGGAGGGCAAGAAATAGAGTGAATTGGAGTCATGTGGTATACAGGGGTTGACGTGCTGTCAGTGGATTGAAGCAAGGCATGTGAAGCGTCTGGGGTAAACCATGGAAAGCTGTGTAGGTATGTATATTTGCGTGTGTGGACGTGTGTATGTACATGTGTATGGGGGGGGGGGGGGGTTGGGCCATTTCTTTCGTCTGTTTCCTTGCGCTACCTCGCAAACGCGGGAGACAGCGACAAAGTATAAAAAAAAAAAAAAAAAAAAAAAAAATATATATATATATAAATATATATATATATATATATATATATATATATATATATATATATATATATATATATATATATGTATACATATTATCCCTGGGGATAGGGGAGAAAGAATACTTCCCACGTATTCCCTGCATGTCGTAGAAGGCGACTAAAAGGGGAGGGAGCGGGGGGCTGGAAATCCTCCCCTCTCGTTTTTTTTTTTTTTTTTTTTTTTTTTTTTCCAAAGGAAGGAACAGAGGAGGGGGCCAGGTGAGGATGTTTCCTCAGAGGCCCAGTCCTCTGTTCTTAACGCTACCTCGCTGACGCGGGAAATGGCGAATAGTATGAAAGAAAAGAGAAGATATATATATATATATATATATATATATATATATATATATATATATATATATATATATATATATATATATATATATATATGTGTGTGTGTGTGTGTGTGTGTGTGTGTGTGTGTGTGTGTATACATCATTACATAACCAAAGGATCCCTTTTCAATGACGCAAAGGCTTCTGCAGTTCCCAGGCTGTAAACCGTGGCACTGGGTTGCCTGGGTAACGTTTGAATAACAAATTGACCTGTTACATAAGACGACCTGACTCTGTTTAAGTGGGTTCGCGGACCATCAAAGGTCGGGGACACGACACATTATTTACAAACGGACGGGAATAGGTCAGGAGACTCCAGGTGTTGCGTGGGTGAGCGAGTGTTGCAGTATCTAGGGGGACAGACCAATGGCAGCCATACTACCAGAAGAGGTTACTTTGACCCCTTGAGCAAGAATATGTGATCCTTTGCCTCAATGGTACTACCTCTCGATGTGGTGGCCTCGTAGGTGGAAGACCAGGCCATCATACCTAAGGATCGTACCTCCGTTATCAAGAGGTTAATCAGGCACACATTGTCTGGCCATGGGTCAAATGGTGGAGAAAGCCGACACAAAGGTGCGTCGCCATTGCTCTTACCTGACGAACACAAATCATATTTCATCGAAATGCACTTCCACACACCATTGTGGAAACGCAAATATGTTTGCCGTCAGAGAGTCATGGATATAAACAGAAATAGAAATGTTTACGATCAGTCATGGATGGAAAAGAAATGAAAACATACTCAGAAGTTTTTTTTTTCCCCCTGGCTACAAACCTTGACAATACAGGCAGCAAGGAGAGATGTGGTGTTAAACTAGAGGTGAATACGTGATGAAATCATATATTTTGCCAGATTAAATACTAGGATACCGAAGTCATACCACAGAGACAGAGATCCCAGCGTAAAAGATATAATATAAATGAATATATATCTGAATCTCTGAAAAAAGACCTTTAACATATATAAAACAAAGACGATAAACCTACAGGAGAGTGTGAACCATCACAAAATCAGGATATGATCCCAGCAACAGCGAGGGTATCCTTGAGGAAAGAGAGCTTAATGACAATCTGTACATGAACAATTTTGTCAGCAAGCGACATAAATAAACTACAAAGGTTTTAGTGTATTGCTGCACATTGGGAGGAAAAATCAAGCGGCCATCGCACACTTAGATTCACAATGAATACAAGATCGTACACAGTGGAAAACGAAAGAGAATCTCCATCCTACAAGAAAGCAAATATTGGGAAAAAGGAAATAAAGTCACACACTAATGCAAACCAAGACTTTTGGATGCAGTGCATGGCATAGAAAATGTGGCCGAATTTCTGTTACTGCCTCCAACAGACTAACATGTATTTTAAAAGCTTACCCCAGAAAAAGACAACTGTTTATAGTGGATTCAAAACCTGAGAAAATAATCGCGAAGCTCATAAAGAAATTCGGACACAAACGTAAATATTAAAAAACAGCCATGATTTTATATATATATATATATATATATATATATATATATATATATATATATATATATATATATATATATATAAATATATATATATATATATATATATATATATATATATATATATATATATATATATATATATATATATATATATATAAGGGTAAGGGAGATGTGTGGAAATGAAAAGAGCGTGGTTGAGAGAGCAGAAGAGGGTGTTTTGAAGTGGTTTGGGCACATGGAGAGGATGAGTGAGGAAAGATTGACCAAGAGGATATGTGTGTCGGAGGTGGAGGGAACAAGGAGAAGAGGGAGACCAAATTGGAGGTGGAAAGATGGAGTGAAAAAGATTTTGTGTGATCGGGGCCTGAACATGCAGGAGGGTGAAAGGAGGGCAAGGAATAGAGTGAATTGGAGCGATGTGGTATACCGGGGCTGACGTGCTGTCAGTGGATTGAATCAAGGCATGTGAAGCGTCTGGGGTAAACCATGGAAAGCTGTGTAGGTATGTATATTTGCGTGTGTGGACGTATGTATATACATGTGTATGGGGGGGGGGGTTGGGCCATTTCTTTCGTCTGTTTCCTTGCGCTACCTCGCAAACGCGGGAGACAGCGACAAAGCAAAAAAAAAAAAAAAAAATATATCTATATATATATATATATATATATATATATATATATATATATATATATATATGGTAAATAATGGGTATTATTGGACATCCACTGCTCGTGGGTACACTTAATAAAAATACCACTCTAGTCAAGGGAAAACTATTGTCAGCGACAGGCTGAATGTACTCTCTTATCAAGGACGTTAACCCTGCAAAGGAGTCCTTCATTTTCCTTCTCCCACATCGAAACTACAAGACCCCAATAAATGGACTTCTAGCAAAGCATAGTACAGTAACAGTAGTAGTAGTAGTAGTAGTAGTAGTAGTAGTAGTAGTAGAAGTAGTAGTGTTAGAAGCAGTAGTAGTTATGATAATAATGATAACCATGAAAATAGAATGAGAAATAAATCAAACAATGCCGGTCAATCTGGAGTTGTTCTATTTATCTATTGAGAATAATTACAAAATTCAGTACCGAGGAGTTCAAGCCTTTTCACAGTATTTCTGCAACAAACAGAATGAAATTTCGCAGATGTCACAACATATGTCATTCTGATCTATACCCAATATCACATTTTTCATCAAAGTCGTCTTCACTTTGCTTCCCAAGTTACTGAACAATATAAACAATTATAATATGAAGACACTTGGTCTCCACCGAAAACTTGGCAACATTTCAGCCGGACACCATCCACCACCACGGGACGCCGCGACACATTCTCCCCTCAAGGTGAGCGTGGCATCATCATCAGTCCTTATTAGTGGGAGGAAAATCTCGAATAATCACATATTAATAAAAAGTGAACATTACATCATCAAGGCGTTCGTGGATATATATATTCCGGATAGGTAAGTACCTCTCGTTTGGTCATGTTTACGTACGTATTGGAAATTACGGCAGTGAATGAACTACACCCATCGTAAACTTAGCTCTTAAAACCATCGTTATACTAACTTTCCATTGTTAATGTCTGCCTGATTATAGCTTTGGATTGCTTAGCATCTTCCTTCGCATACGTCTCAGGATGTCACTATGAAAAGAATATCGTGGTGAGTGTGACACTGTGCTGTGTGTAGAGACGAGGATACGCGTGGCAGAGTACAGAAAAGGTAGGTGTTCGGTGCGGTGAGGCAGGGGTGTGTGGCAGTCCGTGTGGCGAGCTAATGGTGTTGTGATGTGTGAGGTAGAGGTAGGGTTTGGTGTAGTGTGTGGAGGAATGAGGTGTAATGTTATGCGCTGTGGTGCAGAGGGTTGTAGAGGTATGTGACAAATAGGGTGTTGGTTGTTGTTTTCGAGCAGGCTTAACCACGTGTGGTAACTGTATGACACGCTCAGGATGTAATGTGTGTGGCGAGACTGGTGTGTGGTGTGAGTGTGCCGGGAGGATGAAGATGCAAGGTGAGGTGTGTAATGTGGCAAGAGTGTGGAGTTATATGGGCTCTACACCGGGTGTAAGATCTATGTGGGCTATGTATAGAGTAAGCGAGCGTGTGGTGTTCTGTGTGACACAGGTCCTATATGATCCATGGATCCATGGACGTCTAATATATATATATATATATATATATTTTTTTTTTTTCATACTATTCGCTATTTCCCGCGATAGCGAGGTAGCGTTAAGAACAGAGGACTGGGCCTTTGAGGGAATAGCCTCACCTGGCCCTCTTCTCTGTTCCTTCTTTTGGAAAATTAAAAAAAAAAAAAAGAAATAAAAAAACGAGAGGGGAGGATTTCCAGCCCCCCGCTCCCTTCCCTTTTAGTCACAATTTTGCGCGTGATCAAGATATTCCTATGAGTCCACGGGGAAAATGAAACACGAAAAGTTCCCAAGTGCACTTTCGTGTAATAATCACATCATCGGGGGAGACACAAGAGAGGAATATAACAGTCAGTTGATATACATCGAAGAGACGAAGCTAGGACGCCATTTGGTAAACATGTGATTGTCCAAAAGTGCACTTGGGAACTTTTCGTGTTTCATTTTTCCCGTGGACTCATAGGAATATATATATATATATATATATATATATATATATATATATATATATATTATTCTTTCATACTATTCGCCATTTCCCGCATTAGCGAGGTAGCGTTAAGAACAGAGGACTGGGCCTTTGAGGGAATAGCCTCACCTGGCCCCCTTATCCGTTCCTTCTTTTCGAAAATTAAGAAAAAAAAATATGAGGGGAGGATTTCCAGCCCCCCGCTCACTTCACTTTTAGTCGCCTTCTACGACACGCAGGGAATACGTGGGAAGTATTCTTTCTCCCCTATCCCCAGGGATAATATATATATATATATATATATATATATATTTCCACACATCTCTCTTACCCTTACGTTACTTACTCGATCAAACCACCTCACACCACACATTGTCCTCAAACATCTCATTTCCAGCACATCCATCCTCCTGCGCACAACTCTATCCATAGCCCACGCCTCGCAACCATACAACATTGTTGGAACTACTATTCCTTCAAACATACCCATTTTTGCTTTCCGGGATAATGTTCTCGACTTCCACACATTTTTCAAGGCTCCCAAAATTTTCGCCCCCTCCCCCACCCTATGATCCACTTCCGCTTCCATGGTTCCATCCGCTGACAGATCCACTCCCAGATATCTAAAACACTTCACTTCCTCCAGTTTTTCTCCATTCAAACTCACCTCCCAATTGACTTGACCCTCAACCCTACTGTACCTAATAACCTTGCTCTTATTCACATTTACTCTTAACTTTCTTCTTCCACACACTTTACCAAACTCCGTCACCAGCTTCTGCAGTTTCTCACATGAATCCGCCACCAGCGCTGTATCATCAGCGAACAGCGTGGTTGAGAGAGCAGAAGAGGGTGTTTTGAAATGGTTTGGGCACATGGAGAGAATGAGTGAGGAAAGATTGACCAAGAGGATATATGTGTCGGAGGTGGAGGGAACGAGGAGAAGAGGGAGACCAAATTGGAGGTGGAAAGATGGAGTGAAAAGGATTTTGTGTGATCGGGGCCTGAACATGCAGGAGGGTGAAAGGAGGGCAAGGAATAGAGTGAATTGGAGCGATGTGGTATACAGGGGTTGACGTGCTGTCAGTGGATTGAATCAAGGCATGTGAAGCGTCCGGGGTAAACCATGGAAAGCTGTGTAGGTATGTATATTTGCGTGTGTGGACGTGTGTATATACATGTGTATGGGGGTGGGTTGGGCCATTTCTTTCGTCTGTTTCCTTGCGCTACCTCGCAAACGCGGGAGACAGCGACAAAGTATACAAAAAAAAAAAAAAAAAAAAAAAAAAAAAATATATATATATATATATATATATATATATATATATATATATATATATATATATCAGCAGGGTGTTGGTGTTGGTCTGTGTTGAAACGAGTGTAGGATGCTGAGTGTGTTGCAGCCGGTGTATGGTGGTGTGTGCGGCAGGGCGGGTGAGCTGCTGCACTGTGTGTACCAGATAACCCTTGTTGTGTGAGGTGGTGCAGTGTGTGGTGCCGTGTACAGCATGGAAGTTTTGCCGAGCAGTAAATTGTTGGGTTTGTTTGTGATGCTTGGCCGGTTTATAATCTTGTTTAGCGGAGCAGATGTCGTGGCATCTTGTGTGGTGGGAAAAGTGTGAGGTATTGTTTATATCTGGGCTGGTACATGTTGCTTTTAATGGCTGAGGTGTGTGTGTGTGTGTGTGTGTGTGTGTGTGTGTGTGTGTGTGTGTGTGTGTGTGAGTACTAAATGCGATTTCTATTTGTGTTTTACAGGGAGACAGTTTTACACTCATATTACCCCCGTCTTCTTAACCTTGTATACCTGTACCATGTCTTCATTCCTTTGTATGTATGTACACAAAACACACACAACTAGCTTGTGTGTGTGTGTGTGTGTGTGTGTGTGTGTGTGTGTGTGTGTGTTGGAGTGGTTTTATGGTGAAGTGAGGCACTGCAGATGTATATTATTTGTACTGTGGCCGGTGTGTTACAGGTAACACGTTACAGTATTTGTTTGATGTCGTAAAGCTGTGTGAGAGGACTAGTGTGTGTGCGGTGCGGCGGGTGAGGGGTTTTGTGTGGCAAGGTTAGGAGGGGTAGTGCTGCCTGTGGTCAGAAGGGTGAGTTGGTATAAAGCACTGCACTGTGTCTGGTAAGCGTGCTGCCCTGTGCGGTGCTGAGTACGGTAGGGAGAGTATGCAGGGTTGTGTGCAGTAAGAAGGTGCTAAATTTTGATGTAGAAGTGTAGCGCTGTATGTTGGGCGTGTTGCTGGGTGTGGAAATGCGTATGTGTGACAGAGTGTGGCCAGACGGGGTATGGTATGGCTGACTGGGTATAAAAGGGATACCACATGCAACACAAGTTCCCAAACAACTCAGGAGGACAAAGAGTGTGTTTACCGAACAAGTGCAACACGCTCCGGGGCGTTTCAGGGTACGCTTGTGTTCTTAACTCCTCATTTTCCAGTTGTCTAAGTTTCGCTCTCGTGAACGAAAGCCCACCTCGAAACTTCAATGGAATCGCATACTGAGAGCTGAAACCGATCACCACCTCTTCCGTAAAGTATACGAGCGTTAACAGTTGATTATATATCCTGGTTTCCCTTACCGCAGACAGAGGACTTTAAAACGTTATTAAAAGACACACGACCAAAGATTTATGATATATTCTCAATATGTGGCAACACACATGGCTCGGCAGAGGAGACCTTAATGAGCTAATCTGGATGATTTCGAAACGAACGAACTGCTGTAATGATGGTTCGTTCACCTCTTTGTCAATTTTGTATTGTTCCTATACCGTATTATACAAAATTTTACGGTGTATTCATCCTATTAAAGGAAATTTTCATTCAATTTTTTCGTACCACTTGGTCTTTTAATAATGATAAATCGTGGAAGCTTCAAGTCGGGATGGTGTGTAGATGTGAATCAAAGGTGATCAGAGCGTACTAATTGGTCTCAGAGACACCTGCACCACAGTTAGTGAGGATCTGCCACGCTTCCTAGGATAAAGACGGCGGAAAACAATTGCTTTAACAATAGTGTAAAAGTTTGCGAAGTTTATACTCTGTAGACTATTCAGATTTTGATAAGAAGACCCGCTCGTAAAGTGTTCGAAGCGTTAGAATATACTCTATCACAGCAATTCCCTCAGTCAAACCAGTCTACACTGCTTATGTTATTCTCAATAATCTAGAGTACTTGAATCCTTATACCTGTATTGTAATGTGACAAATCTAGAGGAAAAATAAGAACGTTTTGCCTTCAGTTCAACACATCTAAAGCCCCTCACCAAAAGTTGAACACGTCTCAAGCCCTTCGTTAAATAAACGCAGTGACCGTAATGCCACAGTCAGGGTGTCAATAAGCGCCTCACTTGTTTTTTATGAGCACATTAAGTTGCAGATATGAAGGCAACCTCCTGATTACAACATCACAACCCTTAATGATGAGGTTAAAGGCCAGGTTGTCACACCTAAAGGGTTGTAAAGTTGTGTTCAGGAGTCTTGAAATTATCCAGGATCGAACACTTATGCTCAAGATGATATAGTCATTATGTGTACACAACATGAAGGCATGTACCAACGATGTCTAATAATTCAAGACACATTTGGTACCATTTTCCATTAATCTCATACGGTAAGACATTACCGATGGCAAGCGTCCGGTACATACCTATGATAGGCTGAAAGATTGACGAAAGTCTCCCATTTCTACGAATTTAAAAGCAGTAAATATAAAGGAGCGTTGATAAGGTAAGGGTACGGAATGACAGAAGGATGTTGAACCTTAGCAGCCGACATAAACGTCGATAATTCTCCTAATGACTAATATCACAATGATAATGAATTATTTACGATATATATATATATATATATATATATATATATATATATATATATATATATATATATATATATATATATATCGTAAATAATATATATATATATATATATATATATATATATTTTTTTTTTTTTTTTTATACTTTGTCGCTGTCTCCCGCGTTTGCGAGGTAGCGCAAGGAAACAGACGAAAGAAATGGCCCAACCCCCCCCCCATACACATGTACATACACACGTCCACACACGCAAATATACATACCTACACAGCTTTCCATGGTTTACCCCGGACGCTTCACATGCCTTGATTCAATCCACTGACAGCACGTCAACCCCGGTATACCACATCGCTCCAATTCACTCTATTCCTTGCCCTCCTTTCACCCTCCTGCATGTTCAGGCCCCGATCACACAAAATCCTTTTCACTCCATCTTTCCACCTCCAATTTGGTCTCCCTCTTCTCCTCGTTCCCTCCACCTCCGACACATATATCCTCTTGGTCAATCATTCCTCACTCATTCTCTCCATGTGCCCAAACCATTTCAAAACACCCTCTTCTGCTCTCTCAACCACGCTCTTTTTATTTCCACACATCTCTCTTACCCTTACGTTACTTACTCGATCAAACCACCTCACACCACACATTGTCCTCAAACATCTCATTTCCAGCACATCCATCCTCCTGCGCACAACTCCATCCATAGCCCACGCCTCGCAACCATACAACATTGTTGGAACTACTATTCCTTCAAACATACCCATTTTTGCTTTCCGGGATAATGTTCTCGACTTCCACACATTTTTCAAGGCTCCCAAAATTTTCGCCCCCTCCCCCACCCTATGATCCACTTCCGCTTCCATGGTTCCATCCGCTGACAGATCCACTCCCAGATATCTAAAACACTTCACTTCCTCCAGTTTTTCACCATTCAAACTCACCTCCCAATTGACTTGACCCTCAGCCCTACTTTACCTAATAACCTTGCTCTTATTCACATTTACTCTTAACTTTCTTCTTCCACACACTTTACCAAACTCCGTCACCAGCTTCTGCAGTTTCTCACATGAATCCGCCACCAGCGCTGTATCATCAGCGAACAACAACTGACTCACTTCCCAAGCTCTCTCATCCCCAACAGACTTCATACTTGCTCCTCTTTCCAAGACTCTTGCATTTACCTCCCTAACAACCCCATCCATAAACAAATTAAACAACCATGGAGACATCACACACCCCTGCCGCAAACCTACATTCACTGAGAACCAATCACTTTCCTCTCTTCCTACACGTACACATGCCTTACATCCTCGATAAAAGCTTTTCACTGCTTCTAACAACTTGCCTCCAACACCATATATTCTTAATACCTTCCACAGAGCATCTCTATCAACTCTATCATATGCCTTCTCCAGATCCATAAATGCTACATACAAATCCATTTGCTTTTCTAAGTATTTCTCACATACATTCTTCAAAGCAAACACCTGATCCACACATCCTCTACCACTTCTGAAACCACACTGCTCTTCCCCAATCTGATGCTCTGTACATGCCTTCACCCTCTCAATCAATACCCTCCCATATAATTTACCAGGAATACTCAACAAACTTATACCTCTGTAATTTGAGCACTCACTCTTATCCCCTTTGCCTTTGTACAATGGCACTATGCACGCATTCCGCCAATCCTCAGGCACCTCACCATGAGTCATACATTCATTAAATAACCTTACCAACCAGTCAACAATACAGTCACCCCCTTTTTTAATAAATTCCACTGCAATACCATCCAAACCTGCTGCCTTGCCGGCTTTCATCTTCCGCAAAGCTTTTACTACCTCTTCTCTGTTTACCAAATCATTTTCCCTAACCCTCTCACTTTGCACACCACCTCGACCCAAACACCCTATATCTGCCACTCTGTCATCAGACACATTCAACAAACCTTCAAAATACTCATTCCATCTCCTTCTCACATCACCACTACTTGTTATCACCTCCCCATTTACGCCCTTCACTGAAGTTCCCATTTGCTCCCTTGTCTTACGCACCCTATTTACCTCCTTCCAGAACATCTTTTTATTCTCCCTAAAATTTACTGATAGTCTCTCACCCCAACTCTCATTTGCCCTTTTTTTCACCTCTTGCACCTTTCTCTTGACCTCCTGTCTCTTTCTTTTATACTTCTCCCACTCAATTGCATTTTTTCCCTGCAAAAATCGTCCAAATGCCTCTCTCTTCTCTTTCACTAATACTCTTACTTCTTCATCCCACCACTCACTACCCTTTCTAAACAGCCCACCTCCCACTCTTCTCATGCCACAAGCATCTTTTGCGCAATCCATCACTGATTCCCTAAATACATCCCATTCCTCCCCCACTCCCCTTACTTCCATTGTTCTCACCTTTTTCCATTCTGTACACAGTCTCTCCTGATACTTCTTCACACAGGTCTCCTTCCCAAGCTCACTTACTCTCACCACCTTCTTCACCCCAACATTCACTCTTCTTTTCTGAAAACCCATACTAATCTTCACCTTAGCCTCCACAAGATAATGATCAGACATCCCTCCAGTTGCACCTCTCAGCACATTGACATCCAAAAGTCTCTCTTTCGCACGCCTGTCAATTAACACGTAATCCAATAACGCTCTCTGGCCATCTCTCCTACTTACATAAGTATACTTATGTATATCTCGCTTTTTAAACCAGGTATTCCCAATCATCAGTCCTTTTTCAGCACATAAATCTACAAGCTCTTCACCATTTCCATTTACAACACTGAACAACCCATGCATACCAATTATTCCCTCAACTGCCACATTACTCACCTTTGCATTCAAATCACCCATCACTATAACCCGGTCTCGTGCATCAAAACCGCTAACACACTCATTTAGCTGCTCCCAAAACACTTGCCTCTCATGATCTTTCTTCTCATGCCCAGGTGCATATGCACCAATAATCACCCACCTCTCTCCATCAACTTTCAATTTTACACATATTAATCGAGAATTTACTTTCTTACATTCTATCACATACTCCCACAACTCCTGTTTCAGGAGTATTGCTACTCCTTCCCTTGCTCTTGTCCTCTCACTAACCCCTGACTTCACTCCCCAGACATTTCCAAACCACTCTTCCCCTTTACCCTTGAGCTTCGTTTCACTCAGAGCCAAAACATCCAGGTTCCTTTCCTCAAACATACTACCTATCTCTCCTTTTTTCACATCTTGGTTACATCCACACACATTTAGGCACCCCACTCTGAGCCTTCGAGGAGGATGAGCACTCCCCGCGTGACTCCTTCTTCTGTTTCCCATTTTAGAAAGTTAATACAAGGAGGGGAGGATTTCCGGCCCCCCGCTCCCGTCCCCTCTAGTCGCTTTCTACGACACGCGAGGAATACGTGGGAAGTATTCTTTCACCCCTATCCCCAGGGATAATATACATATATATATACACACACACACACACACACACACACGCACACACACACACACACACACACACACATACATATATATACATATGAAAAATGTAAGAAACAATTTAGAAAACAAACTTTTAGCTTGAAATGAATGAAAAAAATGAACGTCACATAATGGTTCAACCTCTGGCTATGGAAAAGGAAATGTACAATTTATTCACACAAACTTCAATAGCAGTTCTCATCAATTTCACCACTGAATCAATAAGCTTCAATGTCTAAGCTACATTTTTCTCCAACTTCACTATTTTCTTGTCAAAACACCATGCATGAAAACTATCACTCCAGTAACACAACTATAAACATTTACTTCCCCTTTATATATATATATATATATATATATATATATATATATATATATATATATATATATATATTCTTTTTTTTCTTTTCTTTCAAACTATTCGCCATTTCCCGCGTTAGCGAGGTAGCTTTAAGAACAGAGGACTGGGCCTTTGAGGGAATGTCCTCACCTGGCCCCCTTCTCTGTTCCTTCTTTTGGAAAATTAAAAAAAAAAAACGAGAGGGGAGGATTTCCAGCCCCCCGCTCCCTCCCCTTTTAGTCGCCTTCTACGACACGCAGGGAATACTTGGGAAGTATTCTTTCTCCCCTATCCCTAGGGATATATATATATATATATATATATATATATATATATATATATATATATATATATATATATATATATATATATGGTGTAAGGTGGTTTAATCGTACAAGTAATGATAGGGTAAGAGAGATGTGCAGTAAGAAAAAGTGTCGTTGACAGAGCAGAAAATGGTGTGTTGAAATGGTTGGGACATATGGTGAGAATGAGTGAGGAAAGATTAACAAAGAGGAATAGCATGTCAGAAGCGGAGGGAACAAGGAGAAGCAGGAGACCAAACTGGAGGTGGAGGAATGGAGTGAAAAAGATTTTGAGCGACCGGGACCACAACATGAAGGGGGGTGGAAGGCGTGCACGGATTAGAGTTTGTCTACGTCAGTTTGAAGCTGCAGACGTTCAAGTTCATGTGCAGATCAATTTCCCAGCCTTTCATTCTCATCGAATTTTGATATCTTGCAATACAGTCCATTATCAATATCATTAATATAAATGAAAAATAGAACCCGTCCGAAGACTAATCCTTGTCAGACACCACTTGTTACGTCTAACCAGTCTGAGGCTTGAACACCAATCATAAATCTATGTTTACGAAAAGTTAACCAAAATCCTATCTATCGAAGCACAACTCCATTAATACCATGTGACATGATGTTTGCTAGTAAACTTTGATGCAAAATCTTATCAAATGCTTTTTGAAAATCTAGATAAAAGACATCAACTGCTTTAATTGCATCATATGTGGTGATTACATCATAAAAGAAATCAAGCAGATTTGTCAGATGTGAACGACTTCGTCGACAACCATGCTAAGAATCGTTTAGCACATGATGGTAATCTAGTTTAAAATTGTTTCGGATGATGGTTTCCATACGTTTTCCATCAACAGCCAGCGCTAAGCTGACAGGACAATAATACCCGGGCAGTGACTTAATACCTTTCTTGAATATCGTTAATACACTGGCAAACTTCCATTCATCTGGAACTTTTCCCATCGCAACTGACTTATCAAAGAGGTCAGTCAGGGATCTGACTATCTCATTTTTTGCCTCTCACTGTCCTCAGATAAAACTTATCAAGGCCTCCCGTTTTATTTACTTTCATTCCGTTTATTGCTGATCGTATGTCCTGAGCTGTTATGTCAATTTCTAGTTGAACGTTCCCCTTCGTATCAGTGAAACTGGATTTAGGATATTACTTGTGTCTTCGCTCGAAAGAATCATTCAAAACTTTTGCCATAGCTTGAATCCATTGCGGTTTCTTTTGGAATTTTCGGCAATATAATACACTTCATATTGCTTTTCACTTTTTCGTACAAGTCTTTTGGCTTCTCTACACAGAACTACATAACTGATTCTTTCATTTTGGTTATTGGTCTTTTTTCAGTTTCTTCTAAGCTACTTTCTTAGAAAACAGGCACTATCTTGTTTCACCGTTCCACCACTTTGACTTCGTATTAGAAATAGATCGCCTATTACACACTGGCACATATATTCCCTCTACTGCTTCGAAAGTTTTACTACAGCTCTTTCAAGTTAAGTTCGTGCTGTATTCACTGACCTCATCATTCCAAATTGGCCTGTCAAGAGCAATGCGAAGGTCATCAAACTCTGCAAGTTTAGAATCGGGTAATATATATTTTCGTGACAGTCCCGTTGACCAACAGTGCAGAAAGTGACCTCAAAAGTAATCTGTCGGGGATCATTTGCACCCACTTTTTTCCAACATTATTAGCATTACGTATTTAGCATTACGAAAGTTATATACAGAAAAATAAACAAGTCATATCATGTCAGCCTCTAGGTAAAACAAACTTACTCTCTTTTCTTGAATTTTCTTGCTTGTCGTTGCATAACTCAAGGGTAGGCAACTCATTAATGAAGTTGGTAGGTCATACAATATATATATAAACATTTAACGCTTTACGGTCTGAACCAAACCCCACTATCGCATGACCCCAAAATCAGTATCAGTCTGACTTTGGTCCTTCTGTCAGAGATGTCTAGAGTTCACGAAGTCAGGCGAAACGCGAACCAAACCCACTCGAAGCGAAACTTTGCTATTGCTTGCCATGCGTTGCAACGCCGACTGCTTTACGGCTTTCGTAAGTCCTAGTATATGCATTCATCTCTAAGGCGAACATAACATTTCCTTGTAATTTTCCATGATAGTTATAAACTTATGTATCGATTCCATAGTGATGAATAAATAGTTAAGTGATAAAGTGGATTCCTACGCACGCGCCAAATGACGCCCGATGGCGGTCAAATCATTTGTACTTCGGTGAATCTCAAGACCCTGTGCACGAATGATGACCACAAGACAACGTTGGTACGAATGTCTTCCTTTAATTCCAATTCAGTTTACGTAAAATGTTTCAAATCTCTGGGGAACCGATGATGAGTCGTGAAATCCTAAAATGCACCTTAACAGTAATAAGCAGAGCGACGAGACTTGTAAGTTTTCAACACAAGTTCTGAATGACGATAATGCACACGCGAAGGACATGACCTAAGGCAAGGAGGAGGGGTGGGGGGGTTGAAGGTTTTTAAAGCCTTGGAAACTATATGTGGAAATCACACAGATCATTGGAACCTTGTCTAAGAGGTTCCAGTACAATCACAATTCAGCACAATAAAAGATTAAGAAAAACTGACGCCATCATACATAGCTATTTTCAAACGATCTTACAGCTTACCAAAAAATAATTCATATAAATAAATCTTTACAAAACTTCATAACTGTTTATTCTGGGGGGTCAAAGACATGGCACATCTAAAAAAAATGTAGCCTGTGTTGCCAAATTCAAGCTTACCGCCAAAATGCTCACGCAGAAATATTTTCCCATAATCATATAATACTTCCAGCACCAGCAAGAGAGTGGAAGTGAGGCAGTGTGAACCATTACTCGCAATCAAGACATCGCTTCTTCAACTGGTCGAGACTTGACAGTTACAGAGGCGCTGTAACCCGCATGACGCAAAGGTGTTGACTTAAAGGCTTTGAATATTTAACGAACGAACTCCAGCAGCACTTCAGCACTTCAATCTAAAACTGTGCCGAAAAATCCCACTCCGGTACGTAAAGTTCACCATCAAAATAATTATCCTACAAATCCTTCTTGCTGGAAAGAATTACGTAGTTGCCAGAGTAGAAAAATAGCTTTCAGGGTATCCTATTCTAGAGTCACGCTTTTCATTTTTTTTTTTCTACGAGACTTATGAAATGAATATTAACTGCGTCATAAAGAGACATTTCAGATATGGCTTAACAGAACTGGCAATATTACCGAACTGGAAAGATTTGTTAACACCCAAAAGGTCCATCTATTTAGCCAAGTTTCTTTACCGATACAAATCAGAAAATACTGATTTGAACAAAAACTACGAAATAGTATTTACAATGATGATCTTTTTTTTTAATGAAGCCATTTGAATGAATAAAATCTGTGGTTCTGAACAACTGCCAATATCCAACACCTTGGCAAAGAGTCACACCAACGTGCAAAAACACATGATATTTCCATACATAAGAAATTCTAAACGTGCAGTAGGAAGGAGGAACCTATACTTACTGCTGGAGAATTCTAACACATACGAAGCAAAATTTCCGCAAGTTACTCCTGAAATACCATACCACTATCATATCTTACACATTCGAAGGTAACGTAGCAATATCATAGCTTTAGTGAGTTTACTAGAGTAACTCTTCTCTATTTCAGACATTCAGTGAAATAATGAGCCTAGAGAACGACCCTAGTGTGCCGTCAGCCCTAGTACACAGTTACCAATCTTTTGGTTTGGCGCCAATTCCTCCTCGAACATCGCCAGTGTCTGCAAGTTTAAAAGTGGAAGTTTCAACACTATCACTCCGCGGTACTTCGTCAGAAATTACCACATTTATTTCACCAGGAAGTTCACAAATATGACTCGTCAGATCACAGCTTCATCTTTCGTTATTGAAGTTTGTTTTCTTTTTTTTTTGTCGAAATTTAATGGATCCCGCGCGTGCTACGGGGAATTCTTGGGTGCATCTTCGTCGACACTGGACCAGAAACATTGCAAGAATAAATAGAATACGAATCATAGAAAACCATCAGGGAAAGACTCATTACCGTTTCCTGCGCTGCTTGAACGAAACCTAACCTAACGACAATTTTTCATTACGTCTTCGTTTTCTGAAAGGAAAATCGTAAAGATGAACGATTTACGAGACGCTGGAGATGTGTGAAGAGGATCACAGGGATCGGTGTTGTCATGTCATAACGCTGGGGCTAAACCTGACTCCTCTGAGGTCAATGTGACCCGAGTGGGAGAAACAAGACGACCAGCTTTGTGGCCTCAGGACTTCTTTATAGATTAATTGCCCCTGACTGGAATTTCTCTCTCTCTCTCTCTCTCTCTCTCTCTCTCTCTGATGAACAGTTTGTAGGTGAATGCTAGCTTGTATTTGCTGCCAGTTAGTGTTCTGAGGACAATTAGTTTTGTGTTTAGCTCATGTGTTTATGTTTGTGGTGTGGCGAGTGAATCACCTATGTGTTGTATTTTCGAGTGAGTGATTGGCCATTCAACGTGACAGGAGGGTCCGGGTTAGATCAATATCTATCTAGATTCTGGTGTGTAAATGAAGACTTCTGTGGAGATGAGGACATTCCGTCTTGGGCGAGTTAGTGTCCTAATTACGTGCTGTAATTTTTGATATCTTTTCAACGACTGTGAACTTCATTTCGATTGCAAATCACTACCTTTCTGCGATTTCCTCCACTCAAAACCCTGGCTCTCACTTAGAGTTCCCTTTTAACGTTGGACTAAGGGGGGAGGGGAGGTAGATAACTCAAAAATAGTAGTGCTTTACGGTATAAATCAACGTCAGGATCGTGCAAAACACACCAAAAAAAAAAACCATCGGAAAACCATAATTTCAACTTCCAAACAGATGGATGCTCGAAACGGTAATATAACTAAAGTTCTGCTAACTATAATGAAATCCGCTGTTATGAATTTCACCGATATTGATAATTCGAGGTTGGCCCGTCGACTGTCTGAGCTTTAAACCTATTTATGAACCGCCAGGTTCATGAAGGCCATCAAAATCAGTCGCTACATCCTCCACATCCACTCCCCTAATGTCGAGGGTGACCACAAAGAAACCACTCGTGCACCTAATCATGAAGACGGGCAGGATAATACCTTGTGAACATACCAGGCATATTTTTGAATACGTGTACAGGTAAATGACTTATTCATCCAAGATATCATCAGAAAATGTTAAGGTGCTGAATGTCAAACACTTACAGAACGTGGTATGTAGCTTCATATTCTATGTTGCGACATTAGGTAAGGCAATGAATGGTGGTGAGGGTTATGAAGAAGAGGGGAAATGTCGTGTTGATTAAAGTATAAGTAAGTGAAGCGCTAGTGGAAAATCAACTGGACATAGCTATGATACCTTTACCTTAGCTCCTAAGCTGGCGAGACGTCTTAATCTTCTGTAACACACACACATACGCACACACACACACACACACACACACACACACACACACACACACACACACACTCTCATGATGGGGATCGCAACAACTAGTGACGTATGCCAACAAATAGAACAACTGATCGTAACAACACCCCCACAAGCAGGTATTTCTCACAAATAGCTCATCACAATGTGAAAACTAGACATAGGCAAAAAGTCTCTCTCTCTCTCTCTCTCTCTCTCTCTCTCTCTCTCTCTCTCTCTCTCTCTCTCTCTCTCTCTCTCTCTCTCTCTCTCTCTCAGTACTTCCGCTCTACACACATGAAATTTTCCATTGAATTTTAGACACCCTTATCTTCCAAGTCATTACAGACTTTTACATGAAGCCCAATAATTAAAACACTTTTTCTTTATGAAAAGTCGATACATTAACTCATAAAAGTGGCGCAGGATATATGACCTCAACTATCCTTCACTGATCGAACGAGGGCAAACTGCAAGAAAACTGTTCTCTGACTGGCATGGATACCTCATCTATCGTCCATCCCTAGCAGATGATCTATTCTCTTCCAGACCCCTCCCCCTCCACCCCCAGTTACTAACCCTTGGTCAACACATTTCCATTAACGTCCCAAAAACTCTCTGCAAATCCTTTTTACCTCCTAAAACCACCTTCACTCTCCAGTTAACGGTCAAATGATAATATATATAAAAAGTTTAAGCCTGGACCTGGAATGGTCTCTTACCACGCGAGACAGTGACCTCTCCTCGGCACGAATACCCTGCGTTCGCGTCGCCAAGCCCCAGAGCTCGAATCCCAGACAGACTGATTTGTGCCGGTGTCCCCGGTAGCTTTATCGTGCTGCCCCATGCTCATCCTGCGAGCGGTAGCGCATAAGGATGACATGGGGTGACAAAGGGTCTTAGTCAGACCCCAGTGTGACAGAGTTGCCAACCTAACCAGACTGGCAGTGAGGCCACGTAAGCATCAATGGCTTTATTCTCAAAACAAGATCTAAGTAAGCTCTCAGATCACTAGACTCTCATCACTAGACTGTAATAGTTTTAGTTAACTCGAAAACTCTGCATTATCATACATGTTACGTTACCTTCCACAACCTAAATATAGTTAGATAATGACTCCTATCACGGCTGACAACTTAACCAACCTCTTGAAGCAGCGAAAACCTGGTCAAATTGAAGTGTAAGTGACCCAAAACATAAACAGCAATTACCAATCAGGGAGTCTAAATGTCCGCTATATATAAAATGGTTCATATATATAATCTTTTGCTACAGACAATACAATTATGTGCTTTCCGACCGTAAACAAATGGTAATTACCCTACATTTGCAACTGAGGCTCACATCTACTTTCAGCCACTCCTTAATATGTAGTCATGTTACTACCAAACCGAAACCCGAGTCAGAGGAGAGGGAACACATCACAGGCTTGTGCGAGCGTGGTGGTGTGTGGAAGTGTTAGCTAAAGCCTATGCAGATTTTGTAGCCTGTATGGGTACAGGTTGCAGTAACGATATCAATAAATTACCTATTTCCTCTCTGATGATAATACATTACAAACTGTGTTGCGTTTAATTAAAATGATTGAATGGAAAGTAATTTCCTTATCTAGAAACAATAACTGGTTATGAGTTTCCAAAACGTTTTACAGGAATTTCCAGAAAGTAAATATGTTTGTTTCATAGAACGTGCTGGGATTATAACCCTAAATCATGAAAAATCACAAAATTACAAACAAAAATTTTCTGCAACCCATATTTTTCAGTAGAGGGAGATTTTCCTTTTTAGTTTTCTTAATAATTCAAGTTTTCATTATGGTCTCAAGACCTACCTTCCCCACACGTTTTCTTTTCATCAAATCTAAACAACTCACGCAAATAAACTGGAAATATCTCATCGGAGTATTGTATTACCTTGCACACACACACACACACACACACACACACACACACAGACACACGTAATCTGCTTCACTGTTTACTCCTGTCATGCATTATAGTTAAGTAGTTGCCTGATTCTTTCAATGAGAGATTGAATGCATCCCTGAGACGCGAAATTGCTGGAGAAATTGGACTTGTTAACATATTGTAAAGTAAGCGAACAGCTACAGTCTCCGTTAGATGTGGTTTAGCTTATCCAGGATTTCTAAAGCCTGTAAATCTCATTTCATAAACGTCTGTGCATTATAATAGTTACTGATATAATCTAATGTGAAGCTACCAGTGTCCATAATTTTTACCATTATCAAATTGATTTGTACCACTTGGATGAAATCGTTAAGAAGGAAATCAAATACGAAGGCGTAACAAATGACGTAATTTGGCCTAATCTATTGAAGGTAATACATTGCTACATGTTAACCTTTTTCACCTAAACAGGTATCACTAGGTAGTCTTGTTTTAAGGTGATATAATTGAATTACGACTCCAGTGACCAAATTTTCGTGAGTTGAAAGAGGGAGGGACATTCTCTCAATAACAAAAAGAGATGAAATTATATGGTTTACATCTAGTCCTAGTAAACTTCAACAGGATCGTACGGTAAATTAATATTGATCGAACGCACGCGAGTATCCATACTTACATTTTGATTATCGGACATTTTACAGAAAGTTTTCTTATCTAACAACTAGGAGTGGGTTTCTGAATACTGTAGACTTTCATGCTGCTTTGCTTCAAATTTATTTTTGTTACTGGCAAAACTTTGGTGTTTGGTACTCTGAGTAGTGATTATTCAAATGCCTATGAATTATAATAATGAGTGAAGGCACATTCATCAAACTCAGTTCCGGGAAGACATGATATCAGTTGAAATATTTCTGCTATGCGCTAAATGCTCATATCTATACTTTTGAAATAGGTAATATAATTCTACCCACCGATGGTCAGTTGATGATTTAGATCCGTTCTGCACCTATACTATACACCTACTTTTTACTGGAATATAATGATATTGAGATCGCAAGTCTGCAATAAAATTACGTTTATTTTTGGGGCATTTTATGGTGACGGTGGAAAATGACAATTTCTTTTTTTTTTGTGTGTGTGTGTGTGTGTGAGAGAGAGAGAGAGAGAGAGAGAGAGAGAGAGAGACCTCTCCTTTGTTGGTCAGACCCTGGCAGCAGATCGACTGAGGCAAAAGGACAGTTTCAAAACGTCAAAAACTCAATGCACAGTTGTCAGTGGTGTACTAAACATTTTTGGTATATTACTAACGTATATGGTGAAAGTAGTGTTCACCTAATGATCTAAAATAGATTATGTACTAGATATCTAAGATACATAATGTACACTTTAACAATAGTTGCACAACTGAAAAAATGTAGCAATAAGTGGGGAAAAAACACTTAAATAGCAACGGTCTAAATTTTTCAAAAATTTCCCTTTGAAATAAAGCCAACTAATTCTATATTGTTTCGTTGGTCAGAGCAACGTAACCAGTGCATAACAGTATCATGTACTGAGCACACAAGACAATTCGTAGTGCAATGCACTATGACAAAATGATTTCATAAGTGACTTAACAGACTAATTTCATTAATCAAAATACATCCTCATTAAGAGCATGGTTATGGGTTAACGTATTGAAGAGTATTACACAAGAGTCGAACTTGACCATGGTATGACTCTTCTAACCGAAATCAACAGAGATATTATCTATAACTGTTAACATACCGTACCTCTGATATTTACGAATACTTGCATTGCGACAGCTAAAGTTCCATACAGTCACGTACTTTATAGCTAACAGTTTTCACAAGAACGGAAACTCCTAAAGCCGGACATTTTTGCATCCCTTACAATTTCGAGAGGACAGCAGACACATCGAGTTGAAAAGCAGGACTGTCTTGCAGAAGTCTTGTCACTTCACCTAAACCTAGATGAAACCCAACGAATGGACGAGTTATGAGTCAATATATCTTACCTTAACGTAGCCCAGCGGATGTAGGAGGGTGCTGACCGCACCTCAGTCGCTGGTAACCAGATCTTTCAGCTAATTAATCACTTAACAGATTTTCCAGGTAATCACTCTTTAGTCAGGTACTGAATGCATTTTCAAAAGTTATATATATTACCCATACGCCAGTCACTGTAATTCTACACAATATTTTCACCATATTGTTCACCAAACACAATACACTGCAGTAATTTCACTCTTTTGTTTACAAATCATTTATATTGAAAGAAAAATATTCTCACTTTATACACTTTTTTCCATCATTTCAATTAATGAATCATTACTCATATTTATAGATGAGTGACACTTGAGTAAGGCTGCAACGGTACTCAGCGCAGTAACACACTTTTGAACGTTGCCAGAGCACAGATCACTCTGCCTTGACCCATATGAAACAATATAACGATCTCTCTATTACTTGTAACACGATATCCTTTTTATTCTTGAACGTATATCACTTGCAGTATGATTATTCAGTCACTCGTTGACACTGTTTATCCTCTATTGCACTTCACCGTATATTTACGTACGAAAGAAATACATCAAAAGTCAACGATATTCTAATGTCCGTCTCGCGCTCCCGCCGTCGAGGTGAGGGAAGGCCGACTGCTGCTCTGGCTGGACCCGGGGTGAGGGCGTGGCCTGGTAGCAGAGGGTCATAACTGGTAGTTACACCATCCGATGTCTGCGTCAATGTAAACAAACGTATGACGAATGTCTCAACTTTCTATCATGATTAATAAAAAAAACAACTTTAAAAGCCTACTATGAAT
Source organism: Panulirus ornatus (assembly GCF_036320965.1). NCBI lineage: Eukaryota > Metazoa > Arthropoda > Malacostraca > Decapoda > Palinuridae > Panulirus > Panulirus ornatus. The sequence continues at coordinate 11,383,382 of NC_092224.1, forward strand.
GATTTTTATATTGTTATTACTTGACTGATGAGTTAGGATTGTAAATGAGGGCCCACCCTTACACCACCCTACCCACGCAAGCACCAGCAAACGAGGGGGCGGGGCGCCCCATCCACCGGTAGGACGGCGGATGCACAACAATTTCTGTTGCCGTTCTTGCACATCGCGGGTCGTGTGTGCGTGTTAAATGTACGTTTCCTCTCGGGTATTTCGTGATCAGGGTGGAAAATGACAAGAATATGAGAAAAGGATAATCTCTCTTTGCTGGTTACGTCAAGGTTAAGGCTCACACACAACTACCACCAGTCTACCATGTATCAGAGTGAGGGACTCCACCCAGAGGTGCCAGTAATAGGGAAAAGTTTTAACAAAACTTACAATTTTCTACTTATTCTTGTTAGGAATTCTTAAGTTTACATGGAAAAGATACAAGTGTACATGTAAGATAACAACGCACAAGTCTAAACTTAATACCCACAAAGGTAGCAAGTAGAAGTGAAGTTTGTCAACAATCAAATCCGAACATCAAATTAATGCAGTTTTACACTTTCCTTGGTTATGACGGTATAAATCCTTAACAGTGCCATGTTATTACGTATCAAACACCAATGTGTATGGCAATTCATAGTAGTGTTCAATGGCTAACGTTTTGAGTCAACAACAAACTACAGAAATTTCATATTACATCCTCAGTAAGAATACAGTTATGAGTTACGTATTTGGACGATGATCTAAGACCAAGAAGTGCATTATATGAGAGCAGTGCTTAGGTCGGTTGGATGTTACTCTTATTATTATAGACCACAATCAACAAAGATATTATCTGTAGCTCAAAATTATATCAGACCTTTGCTATTTACGCACGTATGAATGCATTACGATAGCCAAAATTCCATGAAGTCATACTGCTTAATGGTAGTAATAATGATAAAAGCAACATTATATACTCATTCTTTGGTAGTAATGTTGATAAAGGGAACATTATATGCTCATTTTACGAAAAGCAGGATATTTTCGTGTCTCCTAAACGGGAATGTCCCTCCGAAATCAGAACGTCTGGTCATTCTGCCTGGCTGAAGAATCTGGCTCATAATAAGCTGGGTATGAGGAGAATGTGGCCGGTGGCAGCACTGGTGTATCATCAGTAATGAAGTTGCCAAACTGCTTGTAGAGCGGACATAATCTATTTACTTTGGCCTCCGTGTTTAGATCTGACACTCCAGTGAGAGAATGTCAATCAATTTACATCATTTTTGCCCAAAACTTTCCATGTGCACTGATCACTCCCGCTGACAGAGACCATATATCTGAAGCATTTTTGTTTTCCTGATTAATTCAAGAGTCAACCATCCACGGAAATGTAAGGATAATGTAAACGACTTCGAAGTGAACGTTCAACCACTACTGACCACAGTAGAGATCTTTACATCGTCATCTTACCTTGAAGAGCTTTCTTACAACACACGTGTCTCTGTAAACACGGCTCATGACCTTCTGTCCACGAATCAAAATCGGTTATGTATTACGAACTGCCTGGTGACGTTCACTCACGAACTGCCTACACGTTCATGTGTGTCAGATACCAAGTCGGACATGTTGGCAGCTCTGTGTGGGCTTTCAACATTAGGATCAAGCTTTTACAAAAGAGGACAGTTGCCTTAAAGCTTGATATAAGCAGCGTGTGATGGTACATGCTGCCGGATGCCACCATAACAGCGTCACCTAAGCAGTATAACAACATTAGCGATCCTACTCCATCATGTAGATGCGAAAAGTTCCATCCCATCCTCTCTCTCTCTCTCTCTCTCTCTCTCTCTCTCTCTCTCTCTCTCTCTCTCTCTCTCTCTCTCTCTCTCTCTCCTGCGTAGACTGAAACAAAAATATTGTCTACCACACTCTTCATTAATCCTATATAATGAACCCACGTTTTAAGGAAGAAGGATAGCTTTGCATCTATGATCCCCTTCTTTCTCTTTCTTGTGCTGTAATTCTTTTCAGTCCAGCATAGTAAATTTTCTTAAGGAGCGAATAAAACATTGACAAGTTAAAAAGAAAGAAGAAAACGGAGAAAGGATTTTCATTTATTAAACATGATATCCTTTAAAAGCATTTACTTATTATGCATTTATTACCAGTTTTCATGCTATAATCTGAAAGTAACTACTGCAGTATATCAAGGCCTTAATATTCAGGATGCGTTAGTGTCTGGTGCATTAGAAAAATTAAATAGTAAATATAATGCAGTTGAAATCCCCTTGCTAGTAACCTCCTTGCGAAGCATTATCTTGGTCACTAGTGTTCTTTAAGGTCATTACCCCAAGAACAGCAAGAGCCCACACTATTCGTACACCTTAATTCTCACAGGTATCTAGTTACACCAGTGAGGATAAACTTATCAATGGCGCTATTTGTAGTTCTTCATTTACTCACTGAAAACTTGCCGTACGGTAATTCTTAACTAAACGTTAATTTCACTAGGCAGCACGTATGAATTATAATCCTGATAATAGTGTTATTAGACGAGGTGTTAGTTATTCTGTTATACTAACACCCGTGGACAAGCTACCTGTATGCTACGTAATTAAGTAAGTAGAATTATGTCAGGACTTTCGACTGAAAACACAGCACAAATGATATACAAACACCAGTGCAAGTCTACTTTGTACTACCAGCGGGCAAGAACATGCGGTGTCTGGCAACAATTTCACTGCACGACCACAGTCACTGTGATGAACTGTCGCTTGTATCTCATTATGCCTAGAGAGCCGTGGTATGTACATTCATTCTGTATATCCAATTAAATGGGTGTAGAAGGGGAACTGTAGATGAAGCTCACTCACAGAGTGATAACACAGTCTTTCTATTCACAGAGTCGGCTCAGTTGGCTGGTCGTACGGAACAACGACTTTACTAAATAAACTACATCAAGAAAATTAATGAGTAAACGGGGAAAAAAATATATACCAAGACGTCAATTACGAAGGGAGTAACTTATACCAAGACGTCAATTACGAAGGGAGTAACTTAGCTCTAGGAATATTACCCATATAATGTCATACGTTATATATGTGCCAACAACCGCTTTCGACAAGACATACAGGTCAGTGTGGGTGAGTGGCACTGTGGAATGTGAAGGGAAACCATGGAGGACGTTGGTCACACTTAACGAAACAACTTCGTGTTTAAGTGGAAATTCTTCAATATCACTTTTATAAGTGTGGGAAATCTATTTGACCGTAGCACACTGCGTGGGTTGAAGATGAATGTGTGTGTGTGTGTGTGTGTGTGTGTGTGTGTGTGTGTGTGTGTGTGTGTGTGTGTGTGTAGAAACCGAGTAAACAATATATGGTTGATAAAAATAATGCCATGGGTTTGTGATTCCACTCCCCTCGTCCCAACCCAGGAGAGAGAGAGGGAAGGACTAAGTAGCGTGGAGGACACGACCTGTCACCGGAATCACAAGTCACTTGTAATGCCTCATTAAATCTCGTGGTTGTCTGGTCTCAGGTTACCCTCTGGAGCAGCGAGTGTGTGTGTGTGTGTGTGTGTGTGTGTGTGTGTGTGTGTGTGTGTGTTACCGGAGAACCTCCTGCTTTGAGGTTACTCCACGAGTGAGAAATCATTTGGTCGAGGCTGTTGACGAGATCAAGAACTCTCTCTCTCTTGTTAATGAACTTCTCGCTTCCAGGAAGTCTATCCTGTCCCTGCTACTGAGTACAGCGCAGCCTTGGAGCTTCAGGAGCCTCTGGTAAAGGGCTCCTGGGGTACGACAAAGGACCTTATTGAAAGAGATCTTGGGGTAATTCAATATAGATATATGTATACAAACATACGTGCTCTCCGTATTTATTAGCTCGCACGAACTCTCGCTCTTTGTCAAAACCTGGCTTAAGTAATGATCCTTTGCGGTGGTGTAAACCCACAGCCACGCGTGCCTTCTTGAAATTCAACCTTCTTATTGTTCGTGCACTTGAACAGCTGGGTTGATCAAGTGACGCGGATGCGTACCGTTACATTCGCTGTCAGTGACACACACACACACACACACACACATATATATATATATATATATATATATATATATATATATATATATATATATATATATATATATATATATATATATATATATCTGATACCAGTAATCACACTCTTTGGCAGTGGGGAGGGAGGAGGGGGAGTCCTCCATATAGATTCACGAAACGGTTGATGAAGAAGCGAAGCAGTTGACGGTTCACCGTACAGCAATACAGTCCTTAAGCTCGGCCCAACGTTGTCCTCCGTGAGCGCTACATGAGAGACGAACAGGTACCGAAAGTGTAGTCAGGACAGTTGTGTTTGTTTTTGAGAGATTTTCTCTTTCTTTAGCTTGGATCGTTAGGTTCAAACTGTAACATTATGGTTGACAACACGCTCGCTACGGAATGCAGAACACCAAAGCTTTTGGTTCAGAAGCTCCGAGTGACGTAGTCACGCTCTGCTGGTGTGACCACGATATTTACACAGCTAATGGGGAAAACCCCCCCCTGTGTGCACACGCCAGGCCTGGGGGAACAGGCTAGTCTAAACCAGTTACTTATAGGCGTTACACTGCAAGTTTATCTTACATAATAAATTCAGGTTAGAGCAGTCTGTGTAGGATGGTATGGCGTCATATACCTACTGTAATGACCTCTGTTCCTACGGCCAGGGAGTTTTACTCCTCTATAATGCATTTTCTATTTCTTCCTCTAAATTTTTCATCTATTAATAACATCATTTCCCACCTGGCATGCTAAACCACCCACTACTGTAATGCTATAAATGCATGTGTCCTGAATTCCTACGCTTTTATCTTCTTTCGTAACCTCTTCAGTTTCAATTCTCTATAAACATATTTATCTTGAGTTCTCAGGCTTTTATCTTCTTTCGTAACCTCTTCAGTTTCGACTGCTCTATAAATATATTTATCTTGAGTTCTCAGGCTTTTATCTTCTTTCGTAACCTCTTCATTTTGAAAGCCCCCCTTTTTTTTTCTTTTTTCCCACAGTATCAACATCCCTGAATCCATTGGGGAAACTTAGAAAGTTGTAATCACGTTTCCCCGTTGGCCTTCGGTCTCCCAGAAGGGTAAGTCTATTATTGCCATCTACCTACCTGTGGCTTAGATCTTTTGTTTACATTCAGTTATCGTCGCCCATCGCCGAGTCTTGATACATGGATCTAAGTCTATGTCTATTTATAAATGCTTCTCGTAGGTGGATGGTTTTACTTTGCTCTCGTCAAGGTGAGGGTCTCAGTCTGCCTTGGTGTAATTGCTGCCCAGCTTTATTTCTTTCTAGTCTGGGATGAATTTCGCAAGTTTATGCTTGTTGTTACCCCTGCTGATGCCTGTCGTAAACTCCTCGTTTATTATCACAATCATGAATGCATTCTGTTTCTCTTATAGGCTTTTATACGTCCTCAAACATATTCAAGTACGACTGAATCCCCTCTCACAAGAACGAGAACAGGAAACACTAGTAACAGAGGGCCCCAGAAGAGTACCTTCTGGGATACTAGTTACTTTTATCAATACTTGAATTGGGAATTGTGATGTAGGTCACCTGTTCCTTCTCAAGCTAGTATGTTTCAGTCCATCGAAAGAGTATTGCTTGCATTATTGCCTAAATTTCTCAAGTTTTGTACCCACCGCTCATGGAGCATCGTGTCAGATGCCTCTATACAGTCTAAATACACAGTCAACCCAACCAATTTCTCTTTTTCAGCCCATTAACATTTTAGTAATGCGCGATCCCCTCGCTCTGAACTCCTGTTGCCACACAGTAAAGTTCTTCCTTCCTAAATACTAATCCTTATGGTTCCTTATCATCTTTTTAGTCAATTTACACACCAAACGTTTTTCGTAATACTGAACTCTAGTTTGGATCAATTTCCCTCATGTCTTTGTCATAAACAGGAGTGTTTGTTCCCCCACACTCCCTTGGCACTGACCACCACTACCTTGCAACTCTCTGAACACCTCTAGTGATCACCGGTTTATCAAGGGTTTTAACTCCCTACTTGAGCACGTACGGCAAAACCTAGTTACCTTCGTGGCCATGAATTATACATGAATCTGTCTGTATCTCGTTTAATGATCCCGCTGCTCTCCCTGGTCGCATTCCCATGTAAGTGGCTGTGTGGGTGTACTGCCTCGAGAAAATGTACACTTGAGATTTAGCACTCAGTCCCTTACATATATATCCTTCTCCGCTTCAGTAATTCTTCCTCGTGAAACTTTTATGGAGTTAATCTTATTAATTGCTTGCTCTTGTTCAATTTGTGGAACAGACTCAGATGTGTTACAGACTACGCGATCCCTGTTCACAGTTTTGCTGTTCCTCATTTTTCGTTCCCCTGTACGCATCCCAAAGCTCGTCTACTGTTCAAAGCACAGACCGATACTTGTTTCTTCAGTATCTCAACAATCTTCTATATCTTTAATATCCTTCATTATCTCACCAATATGTGATCGATATTTGCTCTTTCACTCAGAACTTTTGCTCCCTCCCCCACCCTGTGACCCAATTTAGCTTCTATGGTTCTATCCCCTGCTAAAACCACTCCCAGATATCTAAAACACTTCACTTCCTCCAGTTTTGTCCATTCAAACTTACCTACCAATTAACTGGTCCCTCAACCCTACTAATATGTAGTCTGAAGTAAATCACAGACAAACTGTGGTCTGAGATGAGGTAACCATAAAGCTAATCGTGGAGTAACGGTGTTAGCCATTGACTACCAGTCATATGGTTCCGGGTTCGATTACCCCCACATATATTGGTGATATAGTTTACATCGATTCCACGTATTATTACGTGTTGTAGATATGAATGGTTATCTCCGGAGTGTCTTGTGTCGATTTACAGTGAAACCTTCCCAGTGTGTTGGCAGGTTACACCCTCGGCCTCAGGTCGTCCGTCACACAGACGACGAGGCAACTCAAGTGGACATTTATACAACACGATCGTCGTCTACAACACATTCGTCAACTAAATCACGCACCCCACACACAACATAGCCAGCAACCCACTAGCAGCATATTGTACTCAGCAATCCACACACAACATAGCCAGCAACCCACTAGCAGCATATTGTACTCAGCAATCCACACACAACATAGCCAGCAACCCACTAGCAGCATATTGTACTCAGCAATCCATACACAACATAGCCAGCAACCCACTAGCAGCATATTGTACTCAGCAATCCATACACAACATAGCCAGGTCATGTAACCCACAGACGGGACAAGCAACGTACATATAAAAGCTATAAAAGTCCGGTCGTCATACAACACTATTAATATGACCTCACTTATCATTTATTCAGGTTCAGTCCACAATGTTAACATGTTTAGATTCACCGGGTGTAGTATTTGATGATTCTAAAGCCAGGATGGTTCCATCCAGCATTCAGAATCTTGAAAACTAAAAATATTCCACTGAGAACTGACTATCAGGACGCCTTCCTTCTGTCCTCGAACTTCCAAACTGTGGAATTTCTCTTGCATCTTTTCTCTTTCCCTTTTCATATATTTTTTCCCCTTTACAAACACGTGCGGAATCCTGATCAATTCTACTTTCCTTCTCTCTGACTTTTTTCTATCACTCGAGAAGGCTTAAACTAAGGCTCATTATTTGCTCGTGCCATGTCAGGTCACTATAAAAAAGTATATATATATATATATATATATATATATATATATATATATATATATATATATATATATATATATCCCTGGGGATAGGGGATTAAGAATACTTCCCACGTATTCCCTGCGTGTCGTAGAAGGCGACTAAAAGGGGAGGGAGCGGGGGACTGGAAATCCTCCCCTCTCGTTTTTTTTTTTTTTTTTTTTTTTTTCAAAAGAAGGAACAGAGAATTGGGCCAGGTGAGGGTATTCCCTCAAAGGCCCAGTCCTCTGTTCTTAACGCTACCTCGCTAATGCGGGAAATGGCGAATAGTTTGAAAGAAAGATATATATATATATATATATATATATATATATATATATATATATATATATATATATATATATATATATATATATATATACACCTGTACCCAACTTGGAGCATATGCATATGCAACATGCACACAACAACCACGTCACGTAAGATACATACGCAACAATGAACTAAAGTAAGGCATAAGCATAGTTCATAGGGATAAGTTCTGGTAATCATGCAGCAGCAGTAACAGTGCAGCAGCAGTGCAACAGGCGCAACAGTGCAGCAGCAATGCAGCAGGATCAACAGTGCAGCAGCAATGCAGCAGCAGCAACAGTGCAGCAGCAATGCAGCAGCAGCAACAGTGCAGCAGCAATGCAGCAGAAGCAACAGTGCAGCAGCAATGCAACAGGAGCAACAGTGCAGCAGCAATGCAGCAGGATCAACAGTGCAGCAGCAATGCAGCAGCAGCAACAGTGCAGCAGTAGTGCAGCAGGAGCAACAGTGCAGCAGCAGTGCAGCAGGATCAACAGTGCAGCAGCAATGCAGCAGGATCAACAGTGCAGCAGCAATGCAGCAGCAGCAACAGTGCAGCAGTAGTGCAGCAGGAGCAACAGTGCAGCAGCAGTGCAGCAGGATCAACAGTGCAGCAGCAATGCAGCAGCAGCAACAGTGCAGCAGCAATGCAGCAGCAGCAACAGTGCAGCAGCAATGCAACAGGAGCAACAGTGCAGCAGCAATGCAGCAGCAGCAACAGTGCAGCAGCAATGCAGCAGGATCAACAGTGCAGCAGCAATGCAGCAGGAACAACAGTGCAGCAGCAGTGCAGCAGGAGTAACAGTGCAGCAGCAGTGCAGCAGGATCAACAGTGCAGCAGCAGTGCAGCAGGAGCAACAGTGCAGCAGCAGTGCAGCAGGAGTAACAGTGCAGCAGCAGTGCAGCAGGATCAACAGTGCAGCAGCACTGCAGCAGGAGCAACAGTGCAGCAGTAGTGCAGCAGGAGCAACAGTGCATCAGGAGTGCAGCAGCAGATCAGCGTGTGTGGGGCTTGCTTGGTTATGCTATGCTACTGAGTCCCTCACACGTTGTTACACACCATTATATATATAATCCCTCCACACAGACACGCGTTCAACAGATCATGTCAGTTTTCTGCCAGAGATGACGGCAAAACTACATTCCGGAATCAGGAAATATTTCTTGAATGAGTGAAGAAAAATGAATTACGGTGATGTTTATACACTACGGCATGAACAACTACATAATGGCAAAAATGTATGAAGAGTGACCATGAATATTTGGGTCACTGACCACTGACACGAGTGTTTGTGGATGAGTCTACATTACCCAGTGTAAATTATTCATTATTATACTTGCCACAACCATGTAAAACTGACGGTTTTCCCAACTAAACTCTTAATAGAAATATATATATATATATATATATATATATATATATATATATATATATATATATATATATATATATATATATATATATATCATCTATTTAGTCATTTATTATACTTTGTCGCTGTCTCCCACGTTAGCGAGGTAGCGCAAGGAAACAGACGAAAGAACGACCCAACTCACCCACATACACATGTAGCATTAAGAACTGAGGACTGAGCCTTAGAGGAAATATCCCCACTTGGCCCCCTTCTCCGTTCCTTCTTTTGGAAAATTAAAAACGGAAGGAGAGGATTGCTAACCCCCCGCTCCCTCCCTTTTAGTCGCCTTCTACGACACCTAGGGAATACGTGGGAAGTATTCTTTCTTTTATATATATATATATATATATATATATATATATATATATATATATATATATATATATATATATATATATATATCAGGGCGTTACCGGACTCTGCCTGCTTGTGGTTACACTGCGAGTGAAAAGTCACCCTCTGCGAACTGTATCATTGGACTACATCTCGTCCAAAAGCTTCTCATTATAAAGGAATCTACTGTTTCCCTGCTTCTGATCGTAGCGCAACCTTGAACCGCAGAGTTCCCTTAAAAAAGAGCTCCTTGGGTTGTACAATCAAAAATCTAAGCTGTGTTCCTAGACTCCGTCTGCATATAATCATACCATGAGCCGGATGTCATCTTCGGCGAGGCTATTACCATCGGTGAATGACAGGATATAGTAGAGTATCATCAAGGACCTAATCTCGCTCTGAGAGAAATCCACCTTACCGTGTTCCCGAGTGGAGCGCAACCTCGTACATTAAAGAACAAGAAACTCCAAGAAAAAAAGGGTCTTGGGGTCGCACGACAAACTAGCAATTAATGAACTCAACCGCTCCTCAGCAGGTACTCAATGTCATCTTAATTCTTCTTTTTTCTATATCTTTATCATCCATGTTTTGCCTTATGATGTTTACAATCCTACGTGCACCCTTGGCTTGTCTTTTACGTCTACTTGCAGCGCCCACGGCTTCTGTCGTACATCTACAATATTCTTATCCCTGACAACGTCAGTGATCGATAGTTCGTGCGCTGGAGGCTTGAGGGAGGGACAAATATGCCCTCATCTTCCGTGGTTCGACGCTTCTCGATCGTCGAAACCTCGGATCACGAATGCCCCGGATGTTGGTGTAGTTTGCCACTCGCTCATGGTTACTTGACTCAACCCATGTGTAAGACCCTTGAGCACAACGGAACGACCCTTGAGCACAACGGAACGACCCTTGAGCACAACGGTATGACCTTTAAGCACAGCGGTAGGATCCATAAGCACAACGAGATGATGACCCGTGATGAGAATGGCTTGACTCGAGCACAACAGTAAGAGCATAACGGTATGACTGTTGATCACAGAGGTTTAGCTCATATGCACAAAGATAGGTCTATTGAGCACAACAGTATTACTCTTGAGATCAACGGTACGACTGCTGAGCACAGCAACAAGACCGTTGAGCACAAAGGTAGTCCTGTTGATCCCAATATGACTACTGTTGAGCACAACGGTACCACTGTTGAGTAACGGTACGACTGCTAAGCACAAAAGTGCTACCCTTGAGCACAGGTGGAAAACCCTTGTGAACATGGATACCAATCTCGGCTTTCGATACGACCCTGGAGTATGATGGGCCTAACCCTAGGTAAACCTCACCCTCAGAGAGGTCAGATCAAAGGCAAAGCCAACATACCGTCGTGCTCTCGGGTCGTACCCTGCTGTATCAACAGAGCCGTGCCGTTGTGTTGCAGGGTCGTACCCTCCTGTATCAACAGAGCTGTGCCGTTGTGTTGCAGGGTCGTACCCTCCTGTATCAATAGAGCTGTGCTGTTGTGTTGCAGGGTCGTACCCTCCTGTATTAACAGAGCTGTGCTGTTGTGTTGCAGGGTCGTACCCTCCTACGTGTATTAAAAGCGTCATGCCGCTGCGTTCAAAGGTTAAGGTCAAAAACATCATAAAAAATAAGGAAATGAAACTTTGCACACACACACACACACACACACACACACACACACACACACACACACACACACACACACCAGATAACAACATGAAAAGGTATGCCTTGATGTTTTGCATGTCAAAATGAATTAAATTTCTCTCTTTTCCAGCGGACAAAGGGAAAACTTTGTTCCATGTTGAGGGCATCGTGTAACACTATCTCCAAAAATAGTCGTAGGGATGAGCGATACGTGTGCTCCGACCGAGGAGCAATGTTAGCCCCTCACCACAGTAGAAAAATACAGCCATAGGCAGTTGCTACTGTTGTGGCGAAGAGAGCAAGTGTAGCGTTCTAGCACGCATTATCATTCTACCAGTACCAAGCTGTGGCCGCAATAAACGGAGGCGTAACAGATATGAAAGCGGCAATAACAGTAACAGCAACGGTGGTGGCTGCTGCTGTTGTTGACGGTGATACTAAAATGATACAGAGGAATACAAAAGGAATGCAAATGGCAGCAGACCACTGGGACCTTTCGAGGCTGTTTGTGATAGCGGAAGACGTCAGAAACTCATAAATTTTAGGGGGTAAGAGTACAAAGACATACAGATGCTTCAAAGAGAAAAATTTGCACTATTCTTGTAACTAACGAGGAACAAATATGCTTAAGTTGATTTTTAAACGTGTCCACGCACTGCTTTCAATAACTCTGATGGGTAATTCATTCCATAAGTTAAAGATGTACTTGAAAAAAAAAAAAAAAAATGCCAGGCCTCGCTGAGGCGTTTACCCTCGAGTTTGTATCCATTATTACGAGTGAAATCAGAGAATCAAGCCTTAAGATAATAAGCTTGTTAGATCGTGATTATCGAAGCCTTTGATAATTATGAATACCTGCAGTAAATCACCTCTTAACACCTTCTCTGTGATAAGGTAAATAGATCTATTTCGTTTAATTGGCTCTTAAAAAATTCGTTTCGCAATCTGGAAATCATCTTGGTAGCTCGAATTGGTGGCTGTACTCCTACCACTGGCTATATCTTATCTTTAACGTACAGGTGACCCAAAGTGAACAAAATATTCAAGATGGGGACGCATCAGTGACTTACAAAGAGGATGATCTCCAGAGCTCTACCTGTGAATCCAAGAATTTTGTTCGTCTTTTTCAGGTCACCAGAGATTATTACACGCAAGGTTGTCTCCTCATTTACATTTTCTTTTACTCGATAGAATTCATACAGCAGCTGACTTTCTCGTTTCTACTACAGGTCTGTAAACCTTTGCACTTATCGACTAGTGGTGGAGACGGTGTAGGTGGTGAGGATGAGGAGAAACAAGAACGTGATGGTGGTGGCGATGATAGAGTCGTTGGTGCTGTTGGTGGTGATGTTAGTGATTTATGTAATGTTGGTAAAGTGGGGAACTGAGAAAGAAAATGGTGTGTATGTGTGTGTGTGTTGTGGTGTCTGTGATGGAGGTGGTGGTCATAGTGGCGGTGTTTGCAGTACTGCCAGGGGGTAACTGTGGTAGTGGTTATATATATATATATATATATATATATATATATATATATATATATATATATATATATATATATATATATATATATATATATATATATAATTCCTTGACAAAAAACAAAAAACAAGATTTTCTAGTCTTCCAATCAAATCATTCAATATCTGTGAGGGCGTCAGGTTCGATAAGTTACAAACATACAAAGGAGAATAACACGAGTGTGTGTTTGCTAGCACCACTACCTTGTTCCTGGGTTTGCACGGAGTTATGTAGATCACGCCAGGTGGAGTCATCAGATTAATGAACGCGAGAGGGAGAGAGAGAGAGAGAGAGAGAACACCTTGCCTGACACTCCAGATGGAGCTTTAACCTCATTTATATTCTTGAGAAATATTAGTATTACACTTCAGTATACTCGAGTGCAGTATCATCTTTCACACCATAAGGTTACATCTACAATTCTTGGTTCCTTTTATAGTTAGAGTTGTCCCCGTGGCGCAGTGGAAAGCGCGATGGACTTCTAATCCATAGGTCCCGGGTTCGACCCCCGGCGGGGATGTCTCGTTTTGAATCACTCCAGTCAAATGGTAAGGCCCTACACAGCTGTCTCCCACGTGGAAAGCTTATGTTCGAAACCTAAACCAGATATAGAGGGATTCATAGTACAGTTATAACATGGGGCCTTCTAGGGTTTGCTGAAGACGTTCCAAGTATACTCAAACAGGTCATTGTATCTACACTGCACACCAACGACATCATGAGTAAAGATCATCAAGGAAGTGTATTTTAGAGGAAGTATTTTCCTTCAGTATAAGCAAGAGGAAGAACGACAACGCACACACACACACACACACCAGCAGGGAGGATGTGCCAGAGAAAAGTCACGTCCCTCAGTGAGGTTTTGCGCGCCAACCTTACACGTCCCCAGCAGGAAGGTACCCACTGGCAAATATTACCGAGGCTCTTTTACTGAACATATTATATTCATATAATATTCATGCTGTATTCATATACTGTATTCTGTATTCATAAGATATTCATCCTTAACAGAAAAGAAAATGACGTATATAAAGTATTTTCATGCATTAAGCTTTATCTGTGTAAATTTCACTTCTGAGATAATTGCTTTTAGTACCAGCTTAAATTCAACCTGGGTTCCTTTATAGATGATTCCACTTTTGAATGATTAAGTGTAATACTTCCTTAAGTACTGTCTGTCTACACACACGCACACACACACACACACACACACACACACACACACACACACACAAAGGACACGAACCCCACAGGTGTCAAACTCCCTCCACGATCGGTACAAATGGTAATAATGACACAGTCGCCAAAATAAACACATACATGACACGCACATGAAACATCAATACTTCTTTTTTTTTCAAAGCCAACGTGTATTCTATGGTACTGAGATGTCTCGGGTATGATCAGGTCAACATACTGCGGAAGAATGTCCCCGTGGCGCAGTGGAAAGCGCGATGGACTTCTAATCCATAGGCCCCGGGTTCGACCCCCGGCGGGGATGACGGATTTTGAATCACTCCAGTCGAACGGTAAAGCCCACGCCTCCTGAAAGGATGCTTTCCGTTCGAATCCTAACTTAGACGTGGAAATGAATGACTGATTCCTGCCGGGGTAAAAACTCTCCTCGTATCCACATACAACCACAGACACAAGGGCTCTTGTGGTGTAGCGGTTACCGGCGATGACAATGACACAAGCATTGGGCCTTCCTGGTTCGAATCCTGGGCGCAGCAGTCGGCCCACAGTCAACTCAACTGCTCATCCTCCCTCGGGGTTGGTCGATAAATGGGCACCTGGTTTAGGCCAGGATTTGTGTAAAAGCACAGTACACTGACAAGCCTAAGAAACGGGGCAACACGAGTGTCAAACTCTCGCTCTACACACACATACACGCACAACAACAGACACACACAAAACACTCACACACACACACACACACACAAAACACATACACACAAACACACACACACACATACACACACAAAACACATACACACAAAACGCACTCACACACACACACACAAAACACATACACACAAAACACACACACTCGCACACTCAGTCTTTGAGATGATTGATATCTGGATCACATCTTGGCGGGAGATTTCCAAGTACATCCGTGACTTTGATCCCTAAAGTTTACTGAGTTACCAATATACCGAGGAGACAGCCGAGCCGACCTCGCACTGAGCACAAATTTCTTGACGAGTTCTAGATCTCTCAATATGTATGAAGGACAGACAACATAAGACTTATTTACCTGCATTTTCAACACATAATTCTTCCCCGTCGTTCGTCTTCTTTATATTTATGTTAATTCTTCAAGATATCGACTTCAAACATTACCTCTTACGTCCTTACCAATATTTACAAACATAGTCAACTCATTTTCACACGGAGAATCTTAGAATTGCTTTAAGGTTTAACTATGCATTACATCTTTGACTTACCATCTCATAAGGTTTTCTATTCTGTAAGGACACCGTACAAATCGTGCTATACACAACTGAACAACATGTTTAAAGGTGTTTCTAAAGAGGAAGATGTTATAGACTCGTGATATGAGAATAAGAGGAAGTTTTAAGAACCATTTTGATAACTGGAAAAGACAGGAACACAAAACTGACGCATACAAGGCTCATGGTCCTCATGAATTTCATCATATGTGCTGATGATGAGTGTAAATCTCTTAGTTAGACCTCTTGAATTACTTTTCAAGATGTTGTTGGAGGAAAGCATAGTGTCTAGGGAGTAGAAAAGCGCATCTAAAAAAAAAAGAATGGGTTATTGGAAAGAGGCACTAAAATAGAGACCAATCTCCCTGACGAGTGTAGACTGTAAGGTGATGGGAAAATGAGAATCAGAAAGGAAATGGGTGACCTACAAAAGAGATATTACCTAAATGAGAGACCATACGGTTTTAGGGAAAAGGTCATGTGTAACGAATCTCTTACATTCCGACAGGAGAGTGAGCTCTCTCTTAGATTCAAAGGAAGGCTGGCTGGATCGTTTGTATCTGGAATTCCAGAAAGCATTTGACACTATACCGCACGGGAGTTTCAATGAGAAACTGGATCACCAGTCAGGAGTATGGCGAAGGCTACTCGCTCGGACAGATTATCTTAGTAGAAGGAAACAAAGAACCCATGTTAAAGAAGACTTCTTCATGCTGGTGGAGGTTACCAGTGGAGTGATGCAGGACTCTGTTCTGGGACCGTTACTCTTCTTGATCTATCTATATGACTTGCAAGAAGGTATGAACACTTACCTGAATACAACTGTAGATGTTGTAAAGGTCATGAGGACGTAAAAAGCAAGGAGGATTACATCAACCTACACGGAGAACCAGACAGACTCCAGAGCTAGTCTGACACATGACTGATGAAATTCATCTCCAGTAAATGTAAAGTAATGATAATAGGACGGAGTAAAAGAAGGATCTGTGTGTGAAAGAAACTTGGGAATTGACATCGTTGCAAACCGGTCACCAGAGTCCCACATAAGGAGAGAAGTTCAGGAGACAAACTGTCTCCTAGAAAATATTACAACAGCCTTAAAGTATGTAGATAAGGAAGTATTTAGCAACCTGTTCATATCCTACATAAGGCCAAAACTAGAACATACTTCTCATGTTTGGTTACTGAACCTAAAAATGAAGAGGACAACAAAGATGATATCAAAATTAAGACAGGAGAATTACAGGGAAAGGTTAGAGGCTTTAAATACGTTTACCTTAGAAAAGAGAAGAGTGGTGGGTAACCTGATCACAATCTTTACGTTTTCAAAAGCGAATGATGACGAGGACAGAGGGCAGTTTCTCAAGGGACGTAGGAGAGTGCAACATAAGGATATAACATGCTATCAAAGAAAACAATTATTAGAAAAGACGTAAAGCAGTACTTTTATATAATAAGAGTGGTGGACGAATGAAGCAAACTGAAAAAGGATGTGATAATGTGGACATCAAAAAAGTTTAAAAGTTTGTACAACGGTAGAGAATGCTCAAGTAATGAGATGCCACAGGTAAAACTCCCTGCCTGTGAGGTGCAGATGGGTAAGACAAACAGACGATTGCTTAAAGTTGCAAAAAAACATACATACATATCACACTTACCTAAAAGATAAAAAACAAACACGACCATATTTTTCTGTTCTCACTTGACATGTACTCTAAGGCACTGAGACGTCTCAATCATAACTTGGTCAACAAATTGAGAAAAAATGTCCCCGTGGCGCAGTGGAAAGCGCGATGGACTTCTAATCCATAGGTCCCGGGTTCGACCCCCGGCGGGGATGACCAGTTTTGAATCCCTCCAGTCGAATGGTAAAGTCTACGCCTCCTAAGTGGACGATTTCCGGGCGAATCCTAACTTTGACTTGGAAAAGAAAGAATGATTTCCACCACCCTGAAACTCCCTCTTCGTAGCTTCACATAACCACACACACACAGACACACACAGTCTTTGAGATGCTTGATACCTGGTTCACATCTTGGTCAAAGATGTTCACAGAAACCCATGACACTGATCCCTAAAGTTTACTGAGTTACCAATATACCGGGCAGGCAGCCAAGCCGACCTCGTACTGAGCACAAATATCGTAAGCTTTAGAAGATCTCTCAATGTGTATAAAGGACAGACGATATAAGACTAAAAATATTTACCTACATCTTTTACGTATAATCATTATTCGCTGTTAATCTTTATATTTAGATTGTCTTCGAAATTTCGACTTAAAACATTATTTCTTATGTCTTTATGAAAATTTAAAGACATGTTTAATTCATTATCACACGTAAAATTTCAGAATTGTTTGTTGGCTTCACTATACATAACATCTTTACCTTGCCAAAATAGGACACCATACGAACCATGCCATACACAGCTGTATGACATTTTTAAAAGCATTTTCACAGAGAAAGATGTGGATTCAATACCTGTGAGATGAGATTAAGAGGAGGATTTTTAAAAACTACTTTGATATCTAGAAAAGACAATGACATATAACTAAAAGATCCAAAGCCGTTCGTGGTTCATGGTCCTAATGAGATTTCAACATGCGTGATGAAGATGTGCGTAAATATCTCAAATAGAACTCTTGAATTACTGTTCATGATGTCGTTGAAGAAAAGCAAAGTGCGAAGGACTGGAAAAGAGAATCTATAGTAAAGATGACTGAGAAGAGCCATTAAAATACACACCAGATTCCTTGACGAGTGTGGTCTGTAAGGTATCGGAAAAAGATACTCAGAAAGTAAATGGATGACATGCATAGGAGAAATTACCTGCGTGGGAGGAAAAGAAGTCATGTGTAATGAACCTTTTGGATTTCAACAAGAAAATGAGCTCTGTCTTAGACAAATGTGAGGGCTGGCTGGAATGTTTGTATCTCGATCGCCAGAAAGCATTTGACACTACACTACATGGGAGGCTGATTAAGAGACTGTATCACCAGAAAACTGCTCAGTTGGACAGAAGTTTATCTTGGTAGAGGGGAACAAAGAACACATGTTAGAGAACACCTCTACATACAGGTAGAGTTACCGGTTGAGTGATGCAGGGCTGAGTTCTAGGACCGTTGCTCCTCATGATCTATGTGAATCACTTGCCAGAACGCATAAGCACGTACCTGAAGATGTTTACAGATGATGCAAAGGTTGTGAAGATGAAAAACGTAAACACGATTGCATCAACTTACTCGGGGAACTAGACAAGACTACAGAGTTGGTCTGATACATGGATGATGAAATTCAAACCCAGGAAATATCAAGTAATGATGATAGGAGGGAGTGAAAGAAGGATCTGTGAGTAAAAGAAACCTGAGAGTTGACATCATGCCTAACCTGTCATTAGAGTCCCACATAAGCGGAGGAGTTAAACAGACAAACTGTCTTCCAGCAAATATTACAATCAGTTTCAAGTTCGTAGATTAAGAAACATTTAGTAGAAAGTTCATATCGTACATAAGGTCAAACTGGAATGGGATTCTCATGTTTGGTTATTGCGCAGGGGAAACAAAGAGCTAATAGAGAAGGTCCAGGGGAAGGTAACAAAAATGGTACCAAAATTAAGACGGATGAGTTACAGGGAAAGACTGGAAGCTTTAGATATGATTCTCTAGTAATAAGAGTGAGGGGTGATCTGATCACAACTTTTACGCTTTCAAAAGAGATTGATCACATGAACAGTAAACAGCCTTTCAAGGAAAGTAAGGATAGATCACCATAAGAACATGACATGAGATTCTTTGTGGAAGGTTTTAAGAGCATATGGTGTAGGAGGTAAGTTGTTAGAGGCAGTGAAAAGTTTTTACCAAGGATGTTAGGCATGTGTACGGATAGGAAGAAAGGAGAGTGATTAGTTCCCAGTGAATGTCGGTCTGCGGCAGAGGTTTGTGATGTCCACATGGTCGTTTAATTTGTTTATGGACGGGGTGGTTAGGGAGGTAAATACAAGAGTTTTGGGGAGAGGGGTGAGCATGCAGTCTGTTGTGGATGAGAGGGCCTGGGA
Organism: Panulirus ornatus; assembly: GCF_036320965.1. Lineage (NCBI taxonomy): Eukaryota > Metazoa > Arthropoda > Malacostraca > Decapoda > Palinuridae > Panulirus > Panulirus ornatus. The sequence goes on from NC_092224.1 coordinate 11,402,828, forward strand.
AGCGAGTCAGCTGTTGTTTGCTGATGATATAGCTCTAGTGATTAATTCGTGTGAGAAACTGCAGAGGTTGGCGACTGACTTAGGAAAAGTGTGTGAAAGGAGAAAGTTGAGAATAAATGTGAAGCAAAGTTATTAGGATCAGTAGGGTTGAGGGAAAAGTTAATTGGGATGTGAGTTTGAATGGAGAATAACTGGAAGAAATGAAGTCTTTTAGATATCTGGGAGTGGACTTAGCAGCGTATGGGACCATGGAAGCGGAAGCGAGTCACAAAGTAGGGGAGGGAACGAAGGTTCTGGTAGTAATGAAGAATGTGTGGAAGGAGAAAACGTTATCTTAGCAAAAATGGGAGTGTTTGAAGGAATAGTAGTGCCAACAATGTTATATGGTTGCGAGGCATGGGCTATAGATAAGACTGTACGGAGGAGGGTGGATGTGCAGGAAATGAACTGTTTGAAGACAATATGTGGAGTTAGTTGGTTTAATCGTGTAGGTAATGTAAGGGTAAGAGAGATGTGTGGAAATAAAAACAGCATGCTTGAGAGAGCAGATGTGTTGAAATGGTTTGGACATATGGAGAGAATGAGTGAGGAAAGTTTGACAAAGAGGATATATGTGTCAGAGGTGGAGAGAACAAGGAGAAGCGGTAAACCAAACTGGAGGTGGATTGATGCAGTGAAAATTTTGAGCGATCGGGGCCTGAACATACAGGAGGGTGAAACGCGTCCAAGGAACAGAGTGAACTGGAACGAGGTGGTATACCTGCAGAACTTGGATGTGGATAGGGAGCTGTGGTTTCGGAGCATTACACATGACAGCTAGGTACTGAGTGTGAACAAATGTGGCTTTTTTGTCTGTATTCTTGGCACTCCCTCGCTGAAACATGGGATAGCGATGCTGTTTTCCTGTGGGGCGGGGTAGCGACAGGAATGATGAAGGTAAGCAAGTATGAGTATGTACATGTGTATGAAATGTCTGCGTATGTGTATGTATTTGTATGTATATGCTGATATGTATATGTACGTATATGTACGTATGTGAGCGTTTATATACATATATGTGTATATGAGTGGATGAGCCATTCTTCGTCTGTTTCCTGGCGCTTCCTCGCTGATGAGGGAAACAACGATTATGCATAATACAAAAATAATATATAAAAAAATGTAAAGAATTGCTTTTATAGTACAAAAGTAGAGAATTTTCAAGAGATGAAGCCTCTCTCCCCCTACAGTACAACTAGGTCTACAGATAAATAATTACTCAAAGAAGCAAAAATACGTACATGTTAATCACGTACAAGTAAGAAAATAAATGACAAGTATGCACAAGTGCATGCATATACACACATCATCACACATATATTTTCTTTTCTCAGAGATGTCTCGTTCATAATCTGGTCAACAAATTGGGCAAGAATGTCCCCGTGGCGCAGTGGAAAGCGCGATGGACTTCTAATCCATAGGTCCCGGGTTCGACCCCCGGCGGGGATGACCAGTTTTCAGTCACTCCAGTCGAATGGTAAAGTCAACGCCTCCTAAGAGGACGTTTTCTGGGTGAATCCTAACTTTGACTTGGAAATGAACGATTGGTTTCCACCACCCTGAGACTCCCTCTTCGTAGCTTCACATAATCACACACACACACACACAGACACAGTCCTTGAGGTGTTTGATACCTGGTTCACATCTTGGTTAAAGATGTCCACAGAAACCCATGACACTGACCCACTGATCCCTAAAGTTTACTGAGTTACCATATACCGAGCAGGCAGCCGAGCCGACCTCGCACTGAGCACAAATATCGTGAGCTTTAGAAGATATCTGAATATACAGAAAAGACAGACGATATAAGACTTAACGTATTAACCTGCATCTTTTACGTATAATCATTGTTTCTTGTTGGTATTGTTTATATCAAGATTTATTCTTCGAAATTTCGACTTTAAACATTACTTCTTATGTTTTTATGAATATTTAAAGACATGTTTATTTCACTTTCACAAGTAAATAACATCTTTACCTTGCCACCACAGGACACCGTACACAGCTGTATAACATATTTAAAAGCGTTTCCACAGAGAAAGATGTAGATTCAATACTTGTGATATGAGATTAAGAGGAGGATCTTTAAAAACCACTTTAATACCTAGAAAAGACAATGACAGATAACTAAAAGATTCAAACCCGTACATGGTTCATGGTCCTGAGTAGATTTCAACACATGTGCTGAAGATGTGAGTAGATATCTTACATAGAACTCTTGAATTACAATCGCTGGAAAAAAGCATAATGCGAAGGACTGGAAAAGGGAATCTATGATAAAGATGACTGAGAAGAGCCATTAAAATACACACCAGATTCCTTGACGAGTGCGGACTGAAGGTACCGGAAAAAGATACTCAGAAAGGAAATGGATGACCTGCATAGGAGAAATTACCTGCGTGAGAGGCAACACGGGTTTAGGGAAAAGAGGTCATGTGTAATGAACCTTTTGGATTTTAACAAGAAAATGAGTTCTGTCTAAGAAAAATGGGAGAGCAGGCAGGAATGTTTGTATCTGGATCGCCAGAAAGCATTTGACACTACACCACATGGAGGCTGATTGAGAAACTGTATCACCAGAAAACTGCTCAATTGCACAGATCATCTTGGTAGAAGGGAACAAAGAACACATGTTACAGAAGACTTCTCCATACTGGTGGAGTTACCGGTGTTCTAGGACCGTTGCTCCTCATGATCTATGTGAACCATTTGCCAGAACGCATAAACACCTCCCTGAAGATGTTTACAGATGATGCAAAAGTTATGAAGGTGTAGAACGTAAGCACGACTGCATAAACTTACGCGGGGGAAGTAGACAAGACTACAGAGTTGGTCTGATACATGGATGATGAAATTCAAACCCAGGAAATATTAATTAATGATGATACGAGAGAGTGAAAGAAGGATCTGTGAGTGAAAGAAACTTGAGAGTTGACATCATGCCTAACCTGTCATTAGAGTCCCACATAAGCGGAGGAGCTAAGTAGACAAACTGTCTTCCAGCAAATATTACGATATGTTTCAAGTTCTTAGATAAAGAAACATTTAGTAGGAAGTTCATATCGTACATAAAGTCAAACTGGAATGGGATTTTCAAGTTTGGTTATTGCGCAAGGGAAACAGAGAGCTAATAGAGAGGGTCCAGGGGAAGGTAACAAGGATGGTACCTAATCTATGACAGGTGAGTTACAGGGAAAGGCTAGAAACTTTAAATATGATTCTCTAGGTGTAAGAAGAGTGAGGCGTGATCTGATCACAACTTCTACGCTTTCAAAAGAAACTGATCACATGAACAGTGAACAGCCTTTCAAGGAAACTAAGGATAGATCACCATGAGAACACAGCATGAGATGCTTCGTGGAAGGTTTTAAGAGCATATGGTGCGGGAGGTAAGTTGTTAGAGGCAGTGAAAAATTTTTACCAAAGATGTTAGGATGTGTACGGATAGGAAGAAAGGAGAGTGATTAGTTCCCAGTGAATGTCGGTCTGCGGCAGAGGTTTGTGATGTTCCCATGGTTATCTAATTTGTTTGAGGACTGGGTGGTTGGGGAGATAAATGCAAGAGTTTTGGGGAGAGGGGTGAGGATGCAGTCTGTTGTGGATGAGAGGGCCTGGGAAGCGAGTCAGTTGTTGTTTGCCGATGATACAGCTCTAGTGATTAATTCGTGTGAGAGACTGCAGAGGTTGGTGACTGAGTTTGGAAAAATGTGTGAAAGAAGAAAGTTGAGAGTAAATGTGAATAAGAGCAAAGTTATTAGGCTCAGTAGAGTTGAGGGACATGTTAATTGGGATAAAAGGTTGAATGGAGAATAACTGAAAGAAATGAAGTGTTTTAGAGATCTGGGAGTGGACTTAGCAGCGTATGGGACCATGGAAGCGGAAGTAAGTCACAGAGTAGGGGAGGGAGCGAAGGTTCTGGGAGTAATGAAGAATGTGTGGAAGCAGAGAACGTTATCTCGGAGAGCAAAAATGGGTATGTTTGAAGGAATAGTAGTTCTAATAATGTTATATGGGTGCGAGGCATGGGCTATAGATAAGATTGTACGGAGGAGGGTGGATGTGCTGGAAATGAAATGTTTGAAGACAATATGTGGAGTGAGTTGGTTTGATCGAATAAGTAATGTAAGGGTAAGAGAGATGTGTGGAAGTGAAAAGAGTATGCTTGAGAGAGCAGAAGAGGACGTGTTGAAATTGTTTGGACATATGGAGAGAATGAGTGAGGAAAGATTGACAAAGAGGATATATGTGTCGGAGGTGGAGGGAACAAGAAGCGGGAAACCAAATTGGAGGTGGAAAGATAGACTGAAAATTTTGAGCGATCGGGGCCTGAACATACAGGAGGGTGAAAGGCCTCCAAGGAACAGAGTGAATTGGAACGATGTGGTATACCGGGTCGACGTGCTGTCAGTGGACTGTGGTAAACCATGGAAATTTCTGCAGAACTTGGATGTGGATAGGGAGCTGTGGTTTCGGAGCAACGTCAATGGACTGTGGTAAACCATGGAAAGGTCTGCAGAACTTGGATGTGGATAGGGAGCTGTGGTTTCGGAGCAACGTTAATGGACCGGGGTAAACCATGGAAAGGTCTGCAGAACTTGGATGTGGATAGGGAGCCTGGTTTCGGAGCATTACACATGACAGCAAGATACTGACTGTGAACAAATGTGGCCTTTTTGTCTGTATTCTTGGCACTCCCTCGCTGAAACATGGGATAGCGATGCTGTTTTCCTGTGGGGCGGGGTAGCGACAGGAATGATGAAGGTAAGCAAGTATGAGTATGTACATGTGTATGAAATATCTGCGTATGTGTATGTATTTGTATATATATGCTGATATGTATATGTATGCATATGTGCGTATGTGAGCGTTTATATACATATATGTGCATATGAGTGGATGAGCCATTCTTCGTCTGTTTCCTGGCGCTTCCTCGCTGATGAGGGAAACAACGATTATGCATAATACAAAAATAATATATAAAGAAATGTAAAGAATTGCTTTTATAGTACAAAAGTAGAGAATTTTCAAGAGATGAAGCCTCTCTCCCCGTACAGTACAACTAGGTCTACAGATAAATAATAACTCAAAGAAGCAAAAATACGTACATGTTAAACACATACAAGTAAGAAAATAAATGACAAGTATGCACAAGTGCATGCATATACACACATCATCACACATATATTTTCTTTTCTCAGAGATGTCTCGTTCATAATCTGGTCAACAAATTGGGCAAGAATGTCCCCGTGGCGCAGTGGAAAGCGCGATGGACTTCTAATCCATAGGTCCCGGGTTCGACCCCCGGCGGGGATGACCAGTTTTCAGTCACTCCAGTCGAATGGTAAAGTCTACGCCTCCTAAGAGGACGCTTTCCGAGCGAATCCTAACTTTGACTTGGAAATGAAAGATTGAATTCCACCACACTGAGGCTCCCTCTTCGTAGCTTCACATAATCACACACACACACACAGACACAGTCCTTGAGGTGTTTGATACCTGGTTCACATCTTGGTTAAAGATGTCCACAGAAACCCATGACACTGACCCACTGATCCCTAAAGTTTACTGAGTTACCATATACCGAGCAGGCAGCCGAGCCGACCTCGCACTGAGCACAAATATCGTGAGCTTTAGAAGATATCTGAATATACATAAAAGACAGACGATATAAGACTTAACGTATTAACCTGCATCTTTTACGTATAATCATTGTTTCTTGTTGGTATTGTTTATATCAAGATTAATTCTTCGAAATTTCGACTTTAAACATTACTTCTTATGTCTTTATGAATATTTAAAGACATGTTTATTTCACTTTCACAAGTAAATAACATCATTACCTTGCCACCACAGGACACCATACAAACCATGCCATACACAGCTGTATAACATATTTAAAAGCGTTTCCACAGTGAAAGATGTAGGTTTGATACTTGTGATATGAGATTAAGAGGAGGATCTTTAAAAACCACTTTGATACCTAGAAAAGACAATGACAGATAACTAAAAGATTCAAACCCGTACATGGTTCATGGTCCTGAGGAGATTTTAACACATGTGCTGAAGATGTGAGTAAATATCTTACATAGAACTCTTGAATTACAGTCGCCGGAGAAAAGCATAATGCGAAGGACTGGAAAAGAGAATCTATAATAAAGATGACAGAGAAGAGCCATTAAAATACACACCAGATTCCTTGACGAGTGTGGTCTGTAAGGTATCGGAAAAAGATACTCAGAAAGTAAATGGATGACCTGCATAGGAGAAATTACCTGCGTGAGAGGCAACACGGGTTTAGCGAAAAGAGGTCATGTGTAATGAACCTTTTGGCTTTTAACAAGAAAATGAGCTTTGTCTAAGAAAAACGGGAGAGCAGGCAGGAATGTTTGTATCTGGATCGCCAGAAAGCATTTGACACTACACCACATGGAGGCTGATTGAGAAACTGTATCACCAGAAAACAACTCAATTGGACAGATCATCTTGGTAGAAGGGAACAAAGAACACATATTAGAGAAGACTTCTCCATACTGGTGGAGTTACCGTGTGAGTGATGCAGGGCTGTGTTCTAGGACCGTTGCTCCTCATGATCTATGTGACCGACTTGCCAGAACGCATAAACACCTACTTGAGGATGTTTACAAATGATGCAAAGGTTATGAAGATGTTAAGCGTAAGAACGATTGTATAAACTTACGCGGGGAACTAGACAAGACTACGGAGTTGGTCTGATACATGGATGATGAAATTCAAACATAGGAAATATCAAGTAATGATGATACGAGAGAGTGAAAGAAGGATCTGTGAGTGAAAGAAACTTGAGAGTTGACATCATGCCTAACCTGTCATCAGAGTCCCACATAAGCGGAGGAGTTAAGGAGACAAACTGTCTCCCAGCAAATATTACTGTAAGTTTCAAGTTCGTAAAATAAAGAAACATTTGGCAAGAAGTTCATATCGTACATAAGGCCAAAACTGATATGAGTTTCTCATGTTTAGTAATCGTACAAGGAAAACAAAGAGCTAACAAAGAAGGTCCAGAGGAGGGTAACAAAGATGGTACCAAAATTATGAAAGATAAGTTACAGGGAAAGACTGGAAGCTTTGAATATGTCACTCTTGAAGTAAGGAGAGCGAGGGGTGACCTGATCACAACTTTTACGCTTTCAAAAGAGAATGATCACATGTACAGTGAACAGTTTCTTCAAGAATATATCATGATATTTAGCAATATATCAAAACATAAATGTAAAGAAGTACTTTTATAGTATACGAGTGATGAATGGATGAAACAAACTGAAACTGGATGTGATGATATCCAAAACAGAAATGAGCTTAAAAGTTAGCACAACAGTTGAGAATGTTTAAGAGATGAGGCCTCCCTCCTCGTACAGTACGACTAGGTCTACAGATACATAAATACACGAAGAAGCAAAAATACGCGCATGTTAATCACATACAAGTAAGAAAATATGATAAGCATGCACAAGTGCATGCATATACACACATCATCATACATATTTTTTTCTTTTCTCACTTGACATGTACTTTAAGACACTGAGATGTCTCGTTCATAATCTGGTCAACAAATTGGGGAAGAATGTCTCCGTGGCGCAGTGGAAAGCGCGATGGACTTCTAATCCATAGGTCCCGGGTTCGACCCCCGGCGGGGATAACCAATTTTGAGTCACTCCAGTCGAATGGTACGGCCAACGCCTCCTAAGAGGACGCTTTCAGTGCGAATCCTAACTTTGACGTGGAAGTGAAGGATTGGCTTCCAATAGTGTGAGACTCCATTTTCGTATCTGAACATGATCACACACACACACACACACAAAGTCTTCGAGATGTTTGATACTTGGTTCATGTCTTAGTTAAAGGGGTTCAAAGAAACCCATGACACTAACCTCTTCTTTTCATGACGAGATGAAAGCTGTATTGTTGCGTCTGGCCCTAATGGCCCTCCGTGCTAACAGCAATCTCCGGAGTGGAGGTGCCATAAGTTTCCAAGCATGAGCGTACCATCACAAATGAAACCAAGATATACCATTTCTACTTTCGGTGTCCTCTTGGGGATCAGGACAGAAAACTGGCACCGCACGTCATCTGTATAGCTTGTTCAAATGGACTAAGAGACTGGCTAAACAAGAGGAAAAGAAAATACCTCCTGCAGTTTCCATGATATGGAGGGAGAGAGCGGAAGGATGATGTCACAGACTGTTATTTCTGCATGATCAATGTCACTGGGTTTTCTGGTAAGAGCAAGCACAAGATTGTCTACTCTACCCTGGACTCCGCAATGCAACCAGTGCCGTACAGCAATGACAACCTTCCCATTCCACCACCACCGGAGGACGGCATCGGAAGTTGCTGCCACGATGAAGAAGAGGAGGGTGAGGAGGCTGCTGCTGTATTGGAAGAAAAGGGGAACGGATGCAGAATTTGTACATGACGACGAACCAAAGAAATTTTCTCAATGAGAGTTAAATGATTCGGTCCGAGACTTGGCACACCGCCGAAAAATGAGGCTGGATATTCAGCATCTCGTCTAAAAGAAAATTTTTTGCTCAAGAAGGACGTTCGCATAACTTAGGCTCGTACTCCTCAATTTTCCGTAGATGGGCCGCTCTATTTTAGCAACAACATTGACGTAATATTCCACTGCTAATCTCAAAGGCAGGATCCCTCAATGGCGCTTGTTCATCGACTTATCTAGAAGAAGTCTGAAAGCGATGCTGCTCCACAATGGGAACAAGAATCCCTTCTTTCCTGTAGGGCATTCAGAGCACATGCAAGAGTGTTATGAGAACATGAAGGCGCTCCGAGATGTCATGAAATATAAAAATTACAACTGGAAAATATGTGGAGACTTGAAAGTGATCGGCATGCTGATGGGAATGCAGTCAGGAATCATGAAATACTGTATGCCTTTGGTATAGTCGAGCAACTTCCAGGCATTATATGGAGTCGAGCTGGCCTCAATCAAGATCACAGGAGCCAGGAATTTCAAGTGTCCAGCCAGGATGAGCCTCTGGCTGATGCACAAAATGTTTTTCCCCTGCTCCACTTAAAGCTTGGTCTCATGAAGCAATTTGTGATAACACAAGCCAAGAGAAACTCGAAAGGATTCGAGTATGTGGTAGAAAAAATTCCGATGACCACTGAGGCCAGGTTGCAAGAAGGCATCTTCGTAGATACGTAGATGAACAAACTCCTGAAAGACCACAGTTTCAGCACACATCTTGACTTGGAGCTAGAGGCCTGAAACTCTTTCGGTTGGCCATGTGTAAATTTCTTGGGAAACACAAGATCTCAGGATTCTGAAGGCTCAAGGGGCATTTCCTGCATTCATATCTGGATGTTTTTTTGCGGAGAACCTTGGAGCAGTGTCTGACGAGTCAGGAGGGCGCTTCCACCAGGACATCAGCGCGATGGAGCATCGATACCAGGGTTTCTGGAATAAAGGAATGCTCGTAGACTACTCCTACATATAACACAGGGACGAACCTGAGTCAGAGCAACGTAGTAGGTCCAAAGCTCAGCGCTTTTTTCGCTTGTGAAGATCGCCATAGAAAGTTAAAAGCTCTATGTGTTTAGCTTGTCCTTCTTGGACAATATCTTTGTATACCTTCTACCAAAGAATATTGATTATCTGCACAGAAAGTTTGAACTGGTACAAATCTTTTCATTTTACCTTCCGTAGAAAGTAAATGAGACGTGCTGTACTGAAACGAACTAAATATTCGTAATCTGCATCGGAAATAGGTCTAGAAAAAGTTACATTGCATCCTTGACGAGGAAAAACTTCAATTTTGTTGACCAGTGTAATTACTCAAAGTCGCAAAAAATACCTACTGTAGCATAAAATCACGCACACCTGAAATATTCATATGCATGCATACACATATATCACATTTTTTCCTCATTTGACGTGTGCTCTAAGGCACTGAAACGTCTCACTCATAATCTGCTAATCAAACACGAAAACGTTGTCCCCGTAGCGCAGTGGAAAGCGCGATGGACTTCTAATCCATAGGTCCCGGGTTCGACCCCCGGCGGGGATAACCAGTTTTCACTCACTCCAATCAAATGGTAAGGCCAACGCCTCCTAAGAGGACGCCTTCAGGGCGAATCCTAACTTTGACGTGGAAATGAAAGATTGATTTCCGCCAGTGTGAGACTCCCTCTTCGTAGCTTCACATACTCATACTCACACACACACATACTCACACAGTGTTTGAGATGTTTGATACCTGGTTCACATCTTGGTTAAAGGTGTTCACAGAAACCCATGACACTGATCCCTAAAGTTTACTGAGTTACCAATATACCGAGCAGGCAGCCGAGCCGACCTCACACTGAGCACAAAATACCTTGAGTTTTAGAAGATCTCTCAATATGTATAAAGGACAGACGATATAAGACTTAACGTATTAACTTAAATCTTTTACATATAATTATTCTTCGTTATTAGCCTCTTTTATGTCTAGATAAAACCTTCGAAATCTGGATCTTAAACATTACTTCTCATACATCATACATAACATATTCAAAAGTGTTTTCACAGATGAAGATGTCATAAACATAATTCTTGTGAGGTCGGGTGAAACCGTTTTGAAAAACATTGTACCTGAAAAAGACGTTAACAGCTCACTAAAAGATTTTGACCTGTGCAAGGCTCATGGTTCTGATGAAATTTCACCAAATGAGCTGAAGACGTGGGCAAATATCCAAGACAAACCTCTTGAATTACTGTTGTAGGTGTCGTTTGAGAAAACAGTTCCAAGGGAGAGGAGAAGGGCAAATATATACCCATTTTTAAGAAAGGAGACCAGGAAGAGGCACTGAACTACATATCAGTCTCGCTGAAGAGTAACGAAAAAGCAAATGGATGACCTGCATAAAAGAATTACCAAGTGAGAGGCAACACGGCTTTAGGGAAAGGAGGTCACGTGTAACAAACTTCTTAGACTTCTACGAGAGAGTGAGCTCTTTCTTAGAAGGAAAGGATGGCTGGGTTGTTTATAACTGGGCAGCCAGGAAGCATGTGGCGCTATACCTCATGGGAGGATGATCAAGAAATTAGATCACCAGGCATGAGTAAGGAGAAGAAACTATTCGACTGGATAGATTACATAAGTAGAAGGAAACAAAGGACACACGTTAGAGAAGACTTCTTCATATTGGTGGAGGTTACCAGTTTAGTGATGCAAGGCTTTGCTTTGGGATCGTTACGCCACTTGATCTGTGTGAATGACTTACCAGAAGGTATGAATCATACCTAAAAATGTTTGCAAATGATGATGTGAAAAGCACGCAGGATTTCATCAACTTACACATAGACTCCAGAGTTGGTCTGGTGCATGGTTGATGAAATTCAACCACAGCAAATGTAAAGTAATGATGAAGGAAAGAATGAAAGAAGGATCTGTATGTAAAACATCGTTCCTAATCTGTTACCAGAGTCCTACATAATGAGAGGAGTTAAGGAGACAAACTGCCTCTTAGCAAATATGAGAATACCTCCCTTCAAAGTATTTAGATAACGGAATACTTAGCAAGCTCTCTATACCCTACATAAGGCCTAACTAGAATATGGTTCTTATGATTGGTTTTCGCACCTAAAAAAATGACAAGGAACTAATAAAGAGAGTCTAGAGGAGGGCAACAAAGATGGTACTAAAATTGAAATAGACAAGTTATAGGGAAAGGCTAAAGGCTTTAAATATTACGCCATTGAAGAAGGATGAGTGAGCGGTGACCAGATCACAACTTTTACGTTCTCAAAAGACTTGTGGCGTGGACAAAAAAAAGATGTTTGAGTAATATAAGGAGAGAGCAACATGGGGACATAACAATATTATGCAAAACAATTATAGAAAAAAAAAATTTAAAAAGGTGCTTTTATATCATAAGAGTGGAGGATGGTTGGAAAAATGGAAGACGATGTGATGGTGTGGATTGCATGAAGACACTTAAAAGTCTGTACAACAGTAGAGAATGTTCAAGAGATGAGGCCCCACGAACGTAGAACTTCCTACCCGTACAGTACAGATAAGTAATTACAAATAGATAATTTCTCGAAGACCCAAAAATATGCACATATGAATACAAATAGATGACCTTAAGTACTTAAAGTCGCAAAATTACGTACACATGAATCACACGCACCTAAAAGATGAAAAACAAATACCAACATATTCAACTTTTCTGACTTGTACTTATGTACTTTAAGGTACTGAGATGTCTCGTTCATAACCTGGTCAGCAAATTGAGGAAGACTGTCCCCGTGGCGCAGTGGAAAGCGCGATGGACTTCTAATCCATAGGTCCCGGGTTCGACCCCCGGCGGGGATGACCAGTTTTGAATCCCTCCAGTCGAATGGTAAAGTCTACGCCTCCTAAGTGGACGCTTTCCGTGCGAATCCTAACTTTGACTTGGAAAAGAAAGATTGATTTCCACCACCCTGAGACTCCCTCTTCGTAGCTTCACATAATCACACACACACACACACACACAGACTCACACACATTCTTTGAGATGTTTGATACCTGGCTCACATCTTGGTTAAAGATGTTCACAGAAACCCATGACACTGATTCCTAAAGTTTACTGAGTTACCAATATACCGAGCAGGCAGCCGAGCCAACCTCACACTGAGCACAAAATACCTTGAGTATTAGAGGATCTTTCAATGTGCATAAAGGACAGACTAAATAAGACTCAACGTATGAACTTAGATCTTTTACATATAATCATTCTTCGTTTTTAGCCTATTTACTGTCTAAAAATTATTCTTCGTTGTTAGCCTATTTTCTATCTAAATGAAGCCTTCGAAATCTCGGTTCTAAACATTACTTCTCATACCTCATACATAACATGTTCAAAAGCGTTATCACAGAGGAAGATGTTGTAAAGTTAATGCTTGTGAGGTGGGGAGCAATGGAGGTTATAAAAACAATAATATATCTAAAAAGAAAAAAAAGGAAAACATTAACAGATCACTAAAAGATTTTGACCTGTACAAGGCTCATGGTCATGATGAAATTTCACCACATGAGCTGCAGACGTGGGCAAATATCCAAGACACACCCCGTGAATTACTGTTGTAGATGTCGTTTGAGAAAACATAGTTCCAAGGGAGTGGAGAAGGGCAAATATATACCCATTTTTAAGAAAGGAGACTAGGAAGAGGCACTGAACTACAGATCAGCCTCTTTGATGAGTATAGTCAACATGGTACTAGAAAAGATCACTAGAAAGCAAATGGATGACCTGCATAAAATAATTACTTAGTGAGAGGCAACACGGTTGTAGGGAAAGGTTATGTGTAACGAACCTCGTAGACTTCGACAAGAGTGTGAGCTTTAACTTAGAAGGAAAGTTTGGCTGGATAGTTCGTATCAGGACTGCCAGAAAGCATGTGGCACTATACCGCATGGGAGTAGGGTTAAGAAACTGGATCACCAGGCTGAAGTAAGGGTAAGACTACACAGTTGGACAGAAGATCATCTTAGCAGAGGAGAACAAAGGACATGTGTTAGAAAAGAATTCTCCATCCTGGTGGAGGTTTACCAGTTGAGTAACGCAGGGCTTACCAGAAGGTATGAACACTTACCTAACCATGTCTGCCGATGATGAAGATGTGAAAAGCAAGTAGGATTTCATCAACTTACACAGGGAACTAAACAGACTCCAGGATTGGTTTGATACATGGTTGATGGAATTCAACCACTGCAAATGTAAAGTAATGATGAAGGGACGCAGTGAAAGAAGAATCTGTGTTTGAAATATCGTTCCTAACCCGTCACCAGTCCTACATATTGAGAGCTGGAGTTAAAGAGACAAACTGTCTCATAGCAAATATTAGAATAGCCTTTAAGCATATGAATAAGGAAATATTTAGCAAGCTGTCCTACATAAGGCAAGATTAGAATATGTGTCTTATGTTTGGTTATCGCACCTAAAGAACAAAGAACTAATAAAGAACAAAGAACTAATAAAGAAGGTTTAGAGGAGGGCAACAAAGACAGTATCAAAATTAGGACACATGAGTGATAGGAAAAGGCTAGAGGCTTTGAATATGCCCTCATTGAAGAAGGATGAGTGAGCGGTGACCAGGTCACAACTTTATGGTTTTCAAAAAGGATTCTTGGCGTGGACAGAGAACAGATTTTCGAGAGATATGAATAGAGAGCAACATGAGAGCATAACAAAGTAGAGAAGGTCCAAGCGACGAAATCCCACGAACTTCCTCCCCGTACAGTACAGATAAGTAATTACAAACAGATAATTACTCAAAGATTCAAAAATATGTACACTTAAATTACACACAAAACAATATGAAAATAAAAAACACGTATGAAGAAATGCATACATATTTTACTTTTCTTCCCTGACATGTACTCTAAAGCAATGAGATATTTCATTCATAATCTGGTATGCAAATTAAGGAAAACTGTCCCCGTAGCGCAGTGGAAAGCGCGATGGACTTCTAATCCATAGGTCCCGGGTTCGACCCCCGGCGGGGATAACCAGTTTTCACTCACTCCAATCAAATGGTAAGGCCAACGCCTCCTAAGAGGACGCCTTCAGGGCGAATCCTAACTTTGACGTGGAAATGAAAGATTGATTTCCGCCAGTGTGAGACTCCCTCTTCGTAGCTTCACATACTCATACTCACACACACACATACTCACACAGTGTTTGAGATGTTTGATACCTGGTTCACATCTTGGTTAAAGGTGTTCACAGAAACCCATGACACTGATCCCTAAAGTTTACTGAGTTACCAATATACCGAGCAGGCAGCCGAGCCGACCTCACACTGAGCACAAAATACCTTGAGTTTTAGAAGATCTCTCAATATGTATAAAGGACAGACGATATAAGACTTAACGTATTAACTTAAATCTTTTACATATAATTATTCTTCGTTATTAGCCTCTTTTATGTCTAGATAAAACCTTCGAAATCTGGATCTTAAACATTACTTCTCATACATCATACATAACATATTCAAAAGTGTTTTCACAGATGAAGATGTCATAAACATAATTCTTGTGAGGTCGGGTGAAACCGTTTTGAAAAACATTGTACCTGAAAAAGACGTTAACAGCTCACTAAAAGATTTTGACCTGTGCAAGGCTCATGGTTCTGATGAAATTTCACCAAATGAGCTGAAGACGTGGGCAAATATCCAAGACAAACCTCTTGAATTACTGTTGTAGGTGTCGTTTGAGAAAACAGTTCCAAGGGAGAGGAGAAGGGCAAATATATACCCATTTTTAAGAAAGGAGACCAGGAAGAGGCACTGAACTACATATCAGTCTCGCTGAAGAGTAACGAAAAAGCAAATGGATGACCTGCATAAAAGAATTACCAAGTGAGAGGCAACACGGCTTTAGGGAAAGGAGGTCACGTGTAACAAACTTCTTAGACTTCTACGAGAGAGTGAGCTCTTTCTTAGAAGGAAAGGATGGCTGGGTTGTTTATAACTGGGCAGCCAGGAAGCATGTGGCGCTATACCTCATGGGAGGATGATCAAGAAATTAGATCACCAGGCATGAGTAAGGAGAAGAAACTATTCGACTGGATAGATTACATAAGTAGAAGGAAACAAAGGACACACGTTAGAGAAGACTTCTTCATATTGGTGGAGGTTACCAGTTTAGTGATGCAAGGCTTTGCTTTGGGATCGTTACGCCACTTGATCTGTGTGAATGACTTACCAGAAGGTATGAATCATACCTAAAAATGTTTGCAAATGATGATGTGAAAAGCACGCAGGATTTCATCAACTTACACATAGACTCCAGAGTTGGTCTGGTGCATGGTTGATGAAATTCAACCACAGCAAATGTAAAGTAATGATGAAGGAAAGAATGAAAGAAGGATCTGTATGTAAAACATCGTTCCTAATCTGTTACCAGAGTCCTACATAATGAGAGGAGTTAAGGAGACAAACTGCCTCTTAGCAAATATGAGAATACCTCCCTTCAAAGTATTTAGATAACGGAATACTTAGCAAGCTCTCTATACCCTACATAAGGCCTAACTAGAATATGGTTCTTATGATTGGTTTTCGCACCTAAAAAAATGACAAGGAACTAATAAAGAGAGTCTAGAGGAGGGCAACAAAGATGGTACTAAAATTGAAATAGACAAGTTATAGGGAAAGGCTAAAGGCTTTAAATATTACGCCATTGAAGAAGGATGAGTGAGCGGTGACCAGATCACAACTTTTACGTTCTCAAAAGACTTGTGGCGTGGACAAAAAAAAGATGTTTGAGTAATATAAGGAGAGAGCAACATGGGGACATAACAATATTATGCAAAACAATTATAGAAAAAAAAAAGATTTAAAAAGGTGCTTTTATATCATAAGAGTGGAGGATGGTTGGAAAAATGGAAGACGATGTGATGGTGTGGATTGCATGAAGACACTTAAAAGTCTGTACAACAGTAGAGAATGTTCAAGAGATGAGGCCCCACGAACGTAGAACTTCCTACCCGTACAGTACAGATAAGTAATTACAAATAGATAATTTCTCGAAGACCCAAAAATATGCACATATGAATACAAATAGATGACCTTAAGTACTTAAAGTCGCAAAATTACGTACACATGAATCACACGCACCTAAAAGATGAAAAACAAATACCAACATATTCAACTTTTCTGACTTGTACTTATGTACTTTAAGGTACTGAGATGTCTCGTTCATAACCTGGTCAGCAAATTGAGGAAGACTGTCCCCGTGGCGCAGTGGAAAGCGCGATGGACTTCTAATCCATAGGTCCCGGGTTCGACCCCCGGCGGGGATGACCAGTTTTGAATCCCTCCAGTCGAATGGTAAAGTCTACGCCTCCTAAGTGGACGCTTTCCGTGCGAATCCTAACTTTGACTTGGAAAAGAAAGATTGATTTCCACCACCCTGAGACTCCCTCTTCGTAGCTTCACATAATCACACACACACACACACACACAGACTCACACACATTCTTTGAGATGTTTGATACCTGGCTCACATCTTGGTTAAAGATGTTCACAGAAACCCATGACACTGATTCCTAAAGTTTACTGAGTTACCAATATACCGAGCAGGCAGCCGAGCCAACCTCACACTGAGCACAAAATACCTTGAGTATTAGAGGATCTTTCAATGTGCATAAAGGACAGACTAAATAAGACTCAACGTATGAACTTAGATCTTTTACATATAATCATTCTTCGTTTTTAGCCTATTTACTGTCTAAAAATTATTCTTCGTTGTTAGCCTATTTTCTATCTAAATGAAGCCTTCGAAATCTCGGTTCTAAACATTACTTCTCATACCTCATACATAACATGTTCAAAAGCGTTATCACAGAGGAAGATGTTGTAAAGTTAATGCTTGTGAGGTGGGGAGCAATGGAGGTTATAAAAACAATAATATATCTAAAAAGAAAAAAAAGGAAAACATTAACAGATCACTAAAAGATTTTGACCTGTACAAGGCTCATGGTCCTGATGAAATTTCACCACATGAGCTGCAGACGTGGGCAAATATCCAAGACACACCCCGTGAATTACTGTTGTAGATGTCGTTTGAGAAAACATAGTTCCAAGGGAGTGGAGAAGGGCAAATATATACCCATTTTTAAGAAAGGAGACTAGGAAGAGGCACTGAACTGCAGATCAGCCTCTTTGATGAGTATAGTCAACATGGTACTAGAAAAGATCACTAGAAAGCAAATGGATGACCTGCATAAAATAATTACTTAGTGAGAGGCAACACGGTTGTAGGGAAAGGTTATGTGTAACGAACCTCGTAGACTTCGACAAGAGTGTGAGCTTTAACTTAGAAGGAAAGTTTGGCTGGATAGTTCGTATCAGGACTGCCAGAAAGCATGTGGCACTATACCGCATGGGAGTAGGGTTAAGAAACTGGATCACCAGGCTGAAGTAAGGGTAAGACTACACAGTTGGACAGAAGATCATCTTAGCAGAGGAGAACAAAGGACATGAGTTAGAAAAGAATTCTCCATCCTGGTGGAGGTTTACCAGCTGAGTAACGCAGGGCTTACCAGAAGGTATGAACACTTACCTGACCATGTTTGCCGATGATGAAGATTTGAAAAGCAAGTAGGATTTCATCAACTTACACAGGGAACTACACAGACTCCAGGATTGGTTTGATACATGGTTGATGGAATTCAACCACTGCAAATGTAAAGTAATGATGAAGGGACGCAGTGAAAGAAGAATCTGTGTTTGAAATATCGTTAGTAACCCGTCACCAGTCCTACATATTGAGAGCTGGAGTTAAAGAGACAAACTGTCTCATAGCAAATATTAGAATAGCCTTTAAGCATATGAATAAGAAATATTTAACAAGCTGTCCTATAAGGTCAGATTAGAATATGTGTCTTATGTTTGGTTATCGCACCTAAAGAACAAAGAACTAACAAAGAACAAAGAACTAATACAGAAGATTTAGAGGAGGGCAACAAAGACAGTATCAAAATTAGGACACATGAGTGATAGGAAAAGGCTAGAGGCTTTGAATATGCCCTCATTGAAGAAGGATGAGTGAGCGGTGACCAGGTCACAACTTTATGGTTTTCAAAAAGGATTCTTGGCGTGGACAGAGAACAGATTTTCGAGAGATATGAATAGAGAGCAACATGAGAGCATAACAAAGTAGAGAAGGTCCAAGCGACGAAATCCCACGAACTTCCTCCCCGTACAGTACAGATAAGTAATTACAAACATAATTACTCAAAGACTCAAAAATATGTACACTTAAATTACACACAAAACAATATGAAATAAAAAACACGTATGAAGAAATGCATACATATTTTACTTTTCTTCCCTGACATGTACTCTAAAGCAATGAGATATTTCATTCATAATCTGGTATGCAAATTAAGGAAAACTGTCCCCGTGGCGCAGTGGAAAGCGCGATGGACTTCTAATCCATAGGTCCCGGGTTCGACCCCCGGCGGGGATGACCAGTTTTGAATCACTCCAGTCGAATAGTAAAGTCAACGCCTCCTAAGAGCGCGATTTCCGAGCGAATCCTAACTTTGACGTGGAAATGAAAGATTGGTGTCCACCAGTGTGAGACTTCCTCTTCGTCGCTTCACATACTCACACACACACACACACACGCAGTCTTTGAGATGTTTGATACCTGGTTCACATCTTGGTGAAAGATGTTCACAGAAACCCATGACACTGATCCCTAAAGTCTACTGAGTTACCAATATACCAAGCAGGCAGCCGAGCCGACCTCGCACTGAGCACAAATATCTTGAGTTTTAGATTTCTTGATATGCGTAAATGACAGGCGATATGAGACTTAACGTATTAACTTAAATCTTTTATACAAAACTCTTCTTCGTTGCTAGTCTCTTTTCTATCTAGATTAAACCTTCGAAATTTCGATTCTAAACATTACTTCTTATACTTCATACATAACATAATCAAAAGTGTTTTCACAGATGAAGATGTCATAAACCTAATGCTTGTGAGGTCGGGTGAAAACGTTTTGAAAAATATTATATCTGAAAAAGGCATTAACAGATCACTAAAAGATTTTGACCTGTGCAGGGCTCATAAATCTGATGAAATCTCACCGCATGAGCTGAAGACGTGGGCAAATATCCTAGACAAACTTCTTGAATTACTGTTGTAGATGTCTTCTGAGAAAGACATAGTGCCAAGGGAGAGGAGAAGAGCAAATATATACCCATTTTTAAGAAAGGAGACCAGGAAGAGGCACTGAAGTACAGATCAGTCTCGCTGATGAGTGTGGTCTGCATGGCACTAGCAAAGATAATTAGCAAGCGAACGGATGACCTGCATAAAAGAATTATCGCGTGAGAAACAACGCGGTGGTAAGGAAAGGTGTCATGTGTAACCAACCTCTTAAGGCTTCGACAAGAACTCTGCAATAAAAGGTTTGAACTAGTACAAATCTTATCATTTTACCTTCGCCCATGCATCATATAGCTGCAGATGAACTGAGTAAATATGTATTCGGATAAAGAAAACGACACCTGTTGTCCTGAAACGGACCATAAATTCGTAATCTGCATCGGAAATAGGTATAGAAAAGTTACACTGCATCCTTGATGAGAAAAAAATTCAATTTTGTTGACCAATGTAATTACTCAAAGTCGCAAAAGATACCAGACTATGACTTAAATCACGCACACATAAAATATACACATGCATGCATATACATATATTATACATATGTGTTTCCTCATATGACATGTACTGTAAGGCACTGAAATGTCTCACTCATAATATGCTTATCACACAGGAAAACATTGTCCCCGTAGCGCAGTGGAAAGCGCGATGGACTTCTAATCCATAGGTCCCGGGTTCGATCCCCGGCGGGGATGACGAGTTTTGAGTCACGCCACTCGTATGGTAGAGCCTATACCTCTTAAGTGGACGCTTTCCGGGTGAATCCTAACTTTGACGTGGAAATGAAAGACTGGTTTCCACCACCCTGAGACTCCCTCTTAGTAGCTTCACAAAATCACACACACACACACACTCACACAGTCTTTGAGATGTTTGATAGCTGGTTCACATCTTCGTTAAAGATGTACACAGAAACCCATGACACTGACCCACTGATCCCTAAAGTTTACTGAGTTACCAATAGACCGAGCAGGCAGCCGAGCCGACCTCGCACTGAGCACAAATATCGTGAGTTTTAGAAGATCTCTGAATATACGCAAAGGACAGACGATATATGACTTAACGTCTTAACCAGCATCCTTCGCGTATAATCATTCTTCGTTGTTAACTTTTTTCATATCTAGATTAACTCTTCAAAATCTCGACTTTAAACGTTAAACCTTAAGTCCTTACGAATATCTAAGCACATATTCAACTCACTTTCACACTTTCCATATTTTCATGGTTTGATTGTAAATATCATCTTTAACTTGCCACCTCAAGAGGTGTCACTTTCTGTCGGGAAACCATACAAAACGTGCCACAAGTAACTCTACAACATGTTTAAAGCAAGAGGATGTTACACACCCAATATTTGTGAAATGGGATGAAGAATTTTAGAAAACATTGCAATATATAGAAACAGACAATAAGAGATTACTTAAAGATCTTGACTCATACAAGGCTCTTGGTCCTGGTGAAATTTCACGACAGGTGCTGAAGATGTGCGTAAATATCCTAGATAGACAGACTGCTTCAGTTTCTGTTCTAGATGTCGCTGGAGACAAGCATAGGGAGTAGAAAAGGACAAATTCATACTTAGTTGTAAAAAAGGAGACCAGGAAGAGGCACTAAACTACAGACCAGTCTCCCTGACGAATGCGGTCTGCAAGGTACTATAAATGATAACCAGAAAGCAAATGGATGACCTGCATAGAAGAATTACCTAGTGAAAGGCAACACGGTTTAAGGGAAAGGAGATGATGTGTAACGAACCTCTTAAGACTTCGACAAGAGAGTGAGCTCTGTCTCAGACAGAAGGGAAAGTTGTGTGAATTATTTGCATTTGGACTGCCAGAAGGCGTTTGACACCGTACCGCATGCAAGGCTCATTAAGAAACCGGATCACCTGGCAGGAGTAAGAGGAAGAATCCCCGGATGAACAGGGAATGAAAGACATGTTAGGGAAGACTTCTTCATGTGGATGGAGGTCACCAGCGGAGTAACGCAGTGCTCAGTCCAAGGTCCATTAATCTCGTTGATCTGTGCGAATGACTTGCAAGAAAGATTGAACTTCTACTTGAATATGTCTGCAGATAATGCACAGGTCATGAAGAGGAAGCATTGCATCAACTTGCGAGGGGAACTAGGCAGACTTATAGAGCTGGTCTGATACATGGTTAATGAAATTCAGCCCAAGCAAATGTAAAGAAATAAGGATAAGACAGAGTGAAAGGAGACAATACGATTATCAACTGCCAGGAAATAAGCCTCAGGATTCTATGTGTAAAAGAGACTTGGAAGTTGACATCGTCCCTAACCTGTCACCAGAGTCCCACATAAGGAGAGGAGTTAAGGAGACAAACTCTATTCTATCAAATATCAGAATGGCTTTCAAGCACATAGATAAAGAAATATTTAGCAGGTTATTCATATCTTACATAAACCCAAAACTAGGATATGTTTCTCAAGTATGGTTACCGCACCTATAGGAGAAAAAAATAGCTAACAGAGAAGGTCCTGATGAAGGCAGCAAAGTTGGTACCAAAATCAAGAAAGTTGGGTTACAGAAAAAGGTTATATGCTTTCAAAGAAAGAAGAGTGAGAGTTTACCTGATCACAAACTTAACGTTTTCAAAACATATCAGTGACGTGGACAGTGGACAGTGACCAGTTCTTCGGAAGATGTAGGGACAGAGCAATATTAGGATATGACAAGAAATTTAGTTAGGAAAATCATCAAAGGAACATATAGAAAAGTAGTGGAAGGATGGAACGAACTGAAAGGGTATGTGATAATGTCGAGAGCATACAGAAATTTAACAGTTTCTGGAACAGTGCAGAACGTTCAAAATATGAGGCCCCACGAGTGTAAAAATACCTCCCAGTACGGTACAAATCAGTAACTGTAAATACATGATCAGTGAAAGTCGCTTCTATAGTTACCGTGACATAAATCACACACATAGAATACTCATGTGTATGTATGTACATAGGTCATACATTATCTTTCATTCTCACTTGTGATACGTGCTTTAAGGCACTGAGATGCCTCACTCATAACCTGGTTATCAAAATAAGGACAGTTGTCCCCGTGGCGCAGTGGAAAGCGCGATGGACTTCTAATCCATAGGTCCCGGGTTCGACCCCCGGCGGGGATGACGAGTCCTGAATCACTCTAGTCTAATAGGGAAGCTTCTCCTGCTAGGAGGATCTTTTCCGTTCGAATCTTAACTTTGACGTGGAAATGAAAGACTGGTGTCCACCAGTGGGAAACTCCCGCTTTGTATCCACACAGTCACACACACACACATACACACACGTGTTTGATATCTGCCTCACTTCTAAGCGAGAGACATCCAAAGAAGTCCATGACTTTGATCCCTCAAGTTTACCGAATTACCAATATACTGAGCCGGCAGCCGAGCCGACCTCGCACTGAGCACAGATTTATTGAGATTTAGAATCTCTCTCAATATACATGAAGGACTAACGATGTATGAATAAACGTACTTTTCAACATCTTTTACATCAAATTGTTCATTGTTGTAAGACATTTTCATGTCTAGATTAATTCTTCTGAGTCCCGACTTTAAGCATTACTACATATGTCTTTACAAAACTCAAAAATATTCAGCACATTTCCATACATAGTCTCAGAAACATTCATGGTTTGATTGTGAATGGCCATCTTTATCTCGCTACTACGTGAAGTTTCATTTTCAGCCAAGAAGTTGCACAAAGTGTACGATTCACAGATGTGTAAACGAAACCAATGCATCATACAGCGCACATTTGTTACGTTAATATTACAAGAATCGCTGTGACGTGTGACACAGACCTGAACACCACCCGCAGGTAACGGTTATCTATTTTGCAATGTTCTTACCCAGTAACAGCGCTCGGTCCGTGCAACATGTTCACGGTCTCGTCCATCAACTCTGGGATGAGGTACATATTTTCCAGCTCTCAGGTGTTGTACCTCAACAGGATCCAGTTCCTGACGTTCTGGTACACGATCAAACACACAGGTGATCCATCATGCCAGGAACAGATGGTAAACATTTGGTATACTTCGATCTGATGGATGATTGAGGGATAATTTGGAAGCTAGGTCTTCATTGTCCGGGAAATACTGTAAGGTAAACAATCCGTTCTGCGAAAATAATCATAACCAACATACTTTATCGTACCGAGGTTCGATCAGGAGTATCTAGTTTACCATAACAGAACAGATGGCTGGTCATCTAGTGGGTATAGCACAGCATGGGACAGAACCTGTACTCTTCATCTACAAACTCTTTGTGCTGTGTGACCTCTCTAGTGAGTGCAGGTTATGGCCTGTGTGTTTCTTGTGTGGCCTACTGCGCATTACCTGTCCCTAGGGTGAGATGCGTGACCTTCCTAGTGGGTGTGGCCTATGATCTGTATCTTGCGTGTGTGTGTGTGTGGAGCACCGCACCTGTCTCTCGTGTAGGTGAGAGGGTTACGTGACGCAGTTGTAGTGAATGAATTACATAGCCTCTCTATTTGTTTGCCTTTGTGTGTAAGGGAATTAAGTGATCTTTGTGATGTTTGAGGAAGAGTTGAAAGACGTAAGTGTGTATATGTACGTACTGTATAGCACGGCATAACCCCTCAAACACGTCAGTATAGCCCTTAAGCACGACGATACGACCCTTACGTAAGATGGTGTGGCTTTTAAACTCAAGTGAAAACCATTCTACCAGGCTATGTTCCTCGCTGACAGTCGCTCCACTATTTCTGAATAGCACTAGATTTACTGTTGAAATTCATAATACTTCGACTTATAACTTCATTGCACATAAAAGGAAAGTGTTTGGATCACCTACACACTAACACCGGGAAAAAATCTTAATGTGTCCCATTTTTATTTTTTTTGACAAGGATAGCGTTAATGACTAGCATCGCAAATCATAAGATGATTATGGACGGCAGTAACGAAGAAGGATCTTATACAACGTCTCTTCACTCTTTTACGACAGTGTCAATCAAGATTTTGCTAACCTGTTCTGAAACATTTCTCTCCTCCTTACTCTCTGTCTCTCCCTATTTGTCAACTATCAATACTCCATTCCCACCTCAATAGGGTTAATTAGATATGGACGAGCTTCGAAACCACACACACACACACACACACACACACACACACACACACACACACACACACACACACACATCCTCAACCCTTCCACACTTTTAGAAGTGCTTTTCACTTTTGCACTTTATATATTAAGTTGATCTGTCAAGTGAAACAAATTCCTACATTCAAATCATATGACAGTTGCAAAGAATCTCTTAATGCAAGACAACACGATGCAATCTGACGAAAATAAAGTATACGACCAGTTAAGAACACGTGCAGGTAGAAAATTATACACGTCTTCCACTGAATATACAACAGTAAGTCTGACCATGATGATAATTAGTTGATTAAATCTGTAATTAATGATAATGAGTTAATGGACGATACAGAATGCAAATGATGGTAATGAGATAATGCACACTGCAAAATCGAACATTAAAAACTCGACATGGATATCCAAGTCGATGCTGGAATAGGTACCTAAGTAAATGAAATGATAATAATCGCACCTTAAACATCACGAGGTTCGAATCCTGGTTGCGGTGGTCGGTCCACAGTCAATTCAGCTATTCATCCTCCCGGGTGGGTAAATAAGATGAATATCTGGCCTAGGCCAAGATATATATATATATATATATATATATATATATATATATATATATAGCTTCGGGCACTAAGCTGCGCGTTCCTTCTCAAGTAAAAGAAAAATAGATACAACAGAGCGAGGCTGTGGATTTCTGAAGAAGTATGAAGGACGACGTCATAATTCCAAGTCCTTCGAGAAATCCTCCTTCTGCTCTTCCTTCTGCTGTTTCTTTCTCTATAAATTGAAAAATACAGGAGAGGAAAGGATTTCCAACATCCCCGCTTCCACCCCTTTAAGTCGCCTTCTACGACATGCAGTAGATACGCAGGCAGTATTCTTTCCACCTTGTCCGCCAGGGATAATCATAGATCTCAAGTACGTGGTTTTCTCCGGGAAATGTGAGATGTCTTCCTCACTATCTTCAAAATATTTTCATCTCAAGATATAATTCTTCTTTTATTGATCCCACCCACGCAAGGGATGTTTCGACACCGCAACTTAGACTAGTAATGTACTGACATTGTCCCGAGATACGATATTGACAGAAATACTTCCGTTGTTAACAGAAATATCTACACATCTTATAGACACATATGCTGCTCTATTTCAGCGGTTATAAAATCTGTTGTAGCAGATGGCAGCAACAGCAACAGCAGCTACAGCAACAGCAGCAGCAGCAACAACAACAACAGCAACAGAACCAACAACAACAGCAACAACAACAACAACAACAACAACAACAGCAAGAACAGCAGCAACAACAACAGCAACAGCAGCAACGCCTGATCACCATCGTCGCTCAGTTAAAAAGACGATCATCAGTGAGGCTGACGCGCGCTTGACTGAGCCTGGCTTGTTGGTTGACTGCAGCATTGATCAAGTGTGGTACTGATGTACGTCCAGAACTGGTCGCCTGGTTATTTAGGCTTTAGTGCCTATCGACTGCCAGGGTCATTACGGACGTTAAGGTGAAGCTATACCCAACTGTCCGAGATCTTGAAAACCTTCTTTAGACATGTGTGTGTGTGTGTGTGTGTGTGTGTGTGTGTGTGTGTGTATGTCTGCACTGCTGGGAGAGTCAAATGTGGAGAGCACTGTTCTTGAGGGGCTGCTGTACCACGGGGTATCTGCAACCTACCCACGTAGCCACTGCATTACGGTCTGCTGGTACGGCCAACCATGGCTCCGCCAATCCACGACTTCAGTACACTGTACTATAATGCGAGATACCTATCAGTAACTGATCTTACATATTTGTCTCCCTTATTACTCAAAAAAAAAAACTAGTCTTCGAAATAAAAGATACTTTCTGTACTTACAAATGATGTCATTAAATTACAGCCATGTCTTTTGGCTCTAACTGCGTGATTACAACGACAATATAACCCACATCTCATCGTCAGAAAGTTGCATTGAAAGCATCTCGTGTTCCACACAACCGACTGTGTTGTGAACTGATCCACACAAGCGCAGTGATCCAGACCCTCTTCTCTTGAAATCATAAAATGTCACCCATCCTCTTCAATCAGGCAGAATTGTTTTGCAATATCATCTATTTAAACTCACTAAAGCTTAATGTTTACTAAAGGTATTTATCGTATCATGTGGATGTTATCAGCTTCAGGAATGATCGATTGAATGTTTGCTTCTTTCCAGCCTCAGTCAGACAATAAAACTACTCCTCTACCCACTTGTATTCGCCCCTACTCTCAGAATCTGTCTTGCTTTGAAAGGCAGAAGAACAGACGACTTTTCTAAACCCCTAGACAAGGTCTGGACTTCATGAGGGCACCAGTACCTGTGACCTATTCTGACTTTTCTTTTTCCTTTTTTTTCTGAAAGTGGGAAAAAAAGTGAGGCATAACCTCTGCGACTCGACACTGAAAAGTTTAATCTGTCAGATCATAATCTCTGCCGCTGACTTCTCTACGTGTGGACGAACGCACAGGGTCAACACGACATGTTCCCCCCTTCTATGTGAGGGGGAATCAAAAGTTTGAGTTTGGGTCAAAGCTTTTCCCCCCTAAAATAAATATCAGTTTTGATCAGCCGTGTGTTTATCACGAGTAAAGTAGAGCATCCAACGTAAACACCACATACCAGACCTCCAACAGAGGAGTTGTAACACATCGGGAGCAACTGTACCTCACCACTCCGTACAACACATCCCTTATGTACCTCTCCTTGCAAGAGGAGAATGAGTACAGACGAACTCCTCCCGCATGCATGAATCTCATCCCTACACACCACCAGGACAATGTGTACCTACAGAAGAGGATAGTGTGGTTCTTTTTTCTAATTTCAAAGTGTCAGAATGACTGATCCAAACTATTTAACATCTACGCTATTATAAACGAAGCTTGACAAATGCTAAGATGCATACTATGACAAAGAACACTTTCGTTACATGAAAAAAATAAACGAAATAGATAAGACACGGTACGTTAGTGGCCCATCCGGGTCCACAACTGCCTCATGTTCTCTTTGCAACTAACTACGTAGCAGAACGTATCAGAGGTTTTAATTCATAACTTCTGCAGTGAACACTGTACAGTGAAACAGCGCTAATTGACTTCACACTTCCGGTTGGAATATAGACCGAGCCATAATAATTTTTCAGTAGATTCTATTTTCTTTTTTATCCACGACAAGTTCCTGTGATAAGTATGTATAATTGCGTATTAGGTTGTTTATTCTTGATCGTTCGTCTAGTATATATATATATATATATATATATATATATATATATATATATATATATATATATATATATATATACATATATATATATATATATATATATATATATATATATATATATATATATATATATATATATATATATATATATGTATATATATATATATATATATATATATATATATATATATATATATATATATATATATATATATATATATCTTTTTTATCTGCTTACAACATTACAGTGAACCAATGATGTTTAATTTCCTTTCCTTTAAAATCCACTCCTCTTTATGCATCCATCCCATTCCGTTTTCCATTTTCTATTTCCTGGAGCTTCGAGTTAAACTTTCATCTTATGCCTCCCTTCCTGCTTATATTTTCCGTGGCGTAATTCGAGTTCACTTTGCGTTATTGCCAGTTCAGAAGAAGTTCTTCCCCCCCTGCCCCGCTGGGAGACTGGCTATGGCATATGCATATTCCATCCCGAGCGTGTTTGTGGTGCATGAAGGGAAATGTTTGCTGATGCCTTGTTCTGCGCCGCGCTGTGTTGACTCTTGTGTTCTCTTATGTACACTGGCATGGAGGGCGAACACTCTCCTCCACCTGTGAGGCTACGGACAACATCCAAGGAGAGAACCGAAGGAAAAATATTCAAATAAGAGCGAGAGAGAGAGAAGGTTATAAGGCTGGGCAGAAGAATGAGAAATGTCGGAGAAGAAAACGGTGGAAGGAAATGTCACGTTTGCGTTTTTACGTTATTCTGCCAAGAGTCGAGATCAGGGTTCAATATTCACAACTAAGGTTCTCAAAATCTAAGGAGTGGATGATGGAGACAGGATGGGTAGCAAAGGTTAGGTTTGTGGAGATGCGGTTCTTGTTTGTGCCTGGCTGCTTCTGTAGCTACTTCCACCGTGGTGAGGTGATGGGAGTGGCGGAGGGTGCCATGAGAGACATGCGTGGTGAGGACGCCATGGAGAGAGAAGCCTTAGAAAAGACAGGTTCAGTGAGGGAAGCCATGAAGAGGACATGTGAGGTGAGGGAGGCCATGAAGAGGACATGTGAGGTGAGGGAGACCATGAAGAGGACATGTGAGGTGAGGGAGGCCATGGAGAGGACATGTGAGGTGAGGGAAGCCATGGAGAGGACATGTGAGGTGAGGGAAGCCATGGAGAGGACATGTGAGGTGAGGAAAGCCACGGAGAGGACATGTGAGGTGAGGGAAACCATGGAGAGGAGAGGTGTTATGAAAGTGCCATAGAGGGGACAGGTGTGGTAAGCGTGCCATGGAGAGGACAGGTGAGGTGAGGGAAGCCATGGAGAGGACAGTTGAGGTAAGGAAAACCATAGAGAGGACAGGTGAAGTGAGGGAAGCCATGGAGAGGATATGTATGATAAAAGTGCCATGGAGTGGAGAGATTTGGTAAGGGTGCCATGGAGACGATACGTGTGGTGAGGGAAGCCATGGAGAGGACAAATATGGTGAAGTAAGCCATGGAGAAGACAGGCATGGTTAGGCAACCCATGGAGAGGACACATATGGTGAAGTAAGCCACGGAGAAGACAGGCATGGTGGGGAAAATCATGGAGAGAGGACAGGTGTGGTGAGAAGGACAGCATGCCGAGGGGTGCTATGCATTCGTGTGTGGTGAAGAATACCATGTTGGAGAGGGGGAGGTGTGGTGAGGAGTGCCATGTTGGGGAGGGCAGGTGTGGCATGAATTGCTACATTGGACAGAGACAAGTGTGGTGAGGATTGCCATGTTAGAGAAGGACAAGTTTGGTGAGGAGTGCCTTGTTGAAGAGGGCAGATGTAGTAAGAATGCCATGTTGGTGAGGGCAGGTGTAGTGTGGGATGTCATGAGGACAGGTGTAGTCAGGGGTGACATAAAAGAGGAGACACGTGCGGTGGGGAGGGGGGTGAGGTAGGCCGTAGAGAAATAGGATATGGAGAGGGTGAAAAAAGTAGTATGTATGCCAGGTAAGGCCATGAGAGTAAGGACGTGATGAGAGTGGAGGGTAGTGGTGATAGGAGGGTCGAGGGAAGGGGTATGGTGAACAGGTAATTAAAGGGAAAGATAGGGTGAGAGATAAAGGATTCGAGGAGACACGGGTGTGTAGTGAGGGAGGGGTTGATGGGAGGTGTGCTGTGAAAGGAGGGGTGTGGTGTGATCAGTGGGAGTCGAAGGAAGGTATGCAGTGAGAGAGAAAGAGAGAGGAGAAAGAGGGGGATGAAGGAGAGGGGTGTGGTGAGAGAAAGAGAGAGGAGAAAGAGGGGGATGAAGGAGAGGGGTGTGGTGAGAGAGGGGTCGAAGGAGAGGGTGTGGAAGCAGAGGGGTCGCGATGGGAGGTGTACTGAGAGAGGGGACGAGGGAAGGGGTGTGGTAAGTGGTGGTCTAGGAAAGAGGTGTGGCGGCAAGTTTAAGTCGATGGGAGGCGTGTGGGGAGAGAGGGGCGAGGGAGAGCGGGTATGGTAACAGAAGGGGAAGGGGTGGGGGGGGGTCGAGAAGGAGAGTGTAGTAGGGCAGTGAAATAGAGGTGGATGGTGCGTGTTGAGGACCACGAGGGCGGTGGTCGCGTGCTACTACTACAGAACACTCGGCTATGTCGCTGCTATTACGCCGGTAAGTGGCGGGTGGAGGTATCGGATGGGGACGGGGCGGAAGGGAGGGGGTGGGGGGGAAGAGACGTGGAGTCTCAGGATAACGAAACGTGCATGAAATACAAGTGACAGTGGACCGCTGTTGAGTAAACACACTAAGAGAGCTGGCGCGGGTCTTGCCCGCCACTTTCTGTCCTCCATATATCTTAGAGGAACGGTTCTCTGCCCCGAGGGTTGGTGCTAATGGTGATGGCGGACAGGAGTGCTCTCGGGATGAATGAGGTAAGGAAGAGGTGGGGGTACGGAGCCTATCTTAGAGATGCCTCACACAAGCAATATCTGAAGCAAAATCTCGCGAAATAAAGTTCAGTCAACACCTTCGTCTCCGTCTGAGTCTCGCTTGAGAATTTTACTCAAAGGAGAAAATGGGACAATCTAATAAGTTTCCTGTAATGGAGCAATATCCCTCGACGAACTGATGGAGAAGTGAGGATCAGAAGAGACACGTCCACAAGTTAAATGTCTGCCTGGGGAGGTACACAAGTTCCCCCCGCCAAGCCACTCATCCCACCGCTAGCGCTCTCCTGGCCTCGGGTTCTAATCTCTAGTTTTTGTTTCCCATTCATTATAAAATCATGCTGCTAGTACATAGGTTTTCTAGACAAAAAATAGAAATTCATATAATAAAGTTTTTCGTTTTGCCATTAGGAAGAGCAGGAAATGAAAATAAATCCTGCCCCAAAGCCATAACTCGGCAGTAACGGTCAAAACGCCAGTAGAAAACGGTAAACAAATCTAACATCCGTGCCTTAAAAATATTCCTTAATGGACACACACGCTGTGTGGCCTAATGTACACCAGTTATTTTGAAAAAGCATTTCCTTCACTTTTAGTTCACTTCAGGGCATTACATCACTCAGTTATTTGGCATTCACTGTACCAGTGATTTACGTCTACCTGAGACGCAGTGGTTCTATTATCTGTCGAGATGTTCGTTGGGTTATGACACACACACACACACACACACACACACACACACACACACATATATATATATATATATATATATATATATATATATATATATATATATATATATATATATATATATATATATATATATATATATATGGATCTGGAGAAGGCATATGATAGAGTTGATAGAGATGCTCTGTGGAAGGTATTAAGAATACATGGTGTGGGAGGCAAGTTGTTAGAAGCAGTGAAAAGTTTTTATCGAGGATGTACGGCATGTGTACGTGTAGGAAGAGAGGAAAGTGATTGGTTCTCAGTGAATGTAGGATTGCGGCAGGGGTGTGTGATGTCTCCATGGTTGTTCAATTTGTTTATGGATGGGGTTCTTAGAGAGGTGAATGCAAGAGCTTTGGAAAGAGGGGCAAGTATGAAGTCTGTTGGGGATGAGAGAGCTTGGGAAGTGAGACAGTTGTTGTTCGCTGATGATACAGCGCTGGTGGCTGATTCATGTGAGAAACTGCAGAAGCTGGTGACTGAGTTTGGTAAAGTGTGTGAAAGAAGAAAGTTAAGAGTAAATGTGAATAAGAGCAAGGTTATTAGGTACGGTAGGGTTGATGGTCAAGTCAATTGGGAGGTAAGTTTGAATGGAGAAAAACTGGAGGAAGTAAAGTGTTTTAGATATCTGGGAGTGGATGTGGCAGCGGATGGAACCATGGAAGCGGAAGTGGATCATAGGGTGGGGGAGGGGGCGAAAATCCTGGGAGCCTTAAAGAATGTGTGGAAGTCGAGAACATTATCTCGGAAAGCAAAAATGGGTATGTTTGAAGGAATAGTGGTTCCAACAATGTTGTATGGTTGCGAGGCGTGGGCTATGGATAGAGTTGTGCGCAGGAGGATGGATGTGCTGGAAATGAGATGTTTGAGGACAATGTGTGGTGTGAGGTGGTTTGATCGAGTAAGTAACGTAGGGGTAAGAGAGATGTGTGGAAATAAAAAGAGCGTGGTTGAGAGAGCAGAAGAGGGTGTTTTGAAATGGTTTGGGCACATGGAGAGAATGAGTGAGGAAAGATTGACCAAGAGGATATATGTGTCGGAGGTGGAGGGAACGAGGAGAAGTGGGAGACCAAATTGGAGGTGGAAAGATGGAGTGAAAAAGATTTTGTGTGATCGGGGCCTGAACATGAAGGAGGGTGAAAGGAGGGCAAGGAATAGAGTGAATTGGATCGATGTGGTATAATGGGGTTGACGTGCTGTCAGTGGATTGAATCAGAGCATGTGAAGCGTTTGGGGTAAACCATGGAAAGCTGTGTAGGTATGTATATTTGCGTGTGTGGACGTACGTATATACATGTGTATGGGGGTGGGTTGGGCCATTTCTTTCGTCTGTTTCCTTGCGCTACCTCGCAAACGCGGGAGACAGCGGCAAAAAAAAAAAAAAAATATATATATATATATATATATATATATATATATATATATATATATATATATATATATATATATATATATGCTCCCTTTATTAGATTGCCTTATGTACTTTTCCTATAGCAAATATGAACCAGAATCAGTGCCTTGCCTCCTGTCTTCGGATCAGACGACGGCCTCCGTCCACACCTACGACAGTCGCTACGTTGCCCCACACAACGCAGGGGAACCCAACACACTTGCCTCTCCTCCCACATCCCTTGACCCTTCCTCCCCCTTTTGTTTCTCCTGTAATTCCGCCTCGCCTTCAGTCACATACAGTCTCTCCAAAGAACACTTAAATACACAAGGTTAAGTGTGTCTGCACTCCGCCTGCCTCCTCACCCACGCGTTCATCTCCTTTAAACCCCACCTCTCATTACCGACTCCCCAGAAACCAGAACTCGCCCCACCCGAGTCCTCCCCATTACCTCCATGCTTACATTCACCCCTTCCCTACCCACTCCATCACTTCATTCATTATTCACCTTCTTCTTGCCCCCCCACACCCCACCTTCCTCATCAACTCATCTTTCTCACCCCCTTACCCCTTCTTCCTCGTGAGTCACTTGCGTGTAAACTCGCTAATGGTGACCACGAAAAGTCTCCCCGTCACGCTAACGCCTTTCACCACACCTTTTACGAGATCATCACAGATTTCTTGCCTCACAATGGTGAGAGGGAAGAACAGAGGTGGACGAGACAAGAGGAAGAGTGAAGGATGTGAGTGAAGGAAGGAGTGAAGGATGGGAGAGTGAGTGATAGGGCAAAGCAGAAGTGGAGGAACTGGAAGGAAAGGCAGAGGGAAGGACATAAAGGAACAAAGGGAGAAGAAACGAAGGAAGGAGGGAGGTGGGAAAGACTTCGAGGCATGTGTATATTGTAAGTGACAAGTAAAGGATTAACGTGCAAGAGAACAGAGAGGTGTATGGGCATCAAGTAAAGGGAAAGAGTTCGGGAGATGCATAAGAAAAAGAGGCAGGAGGTCAAGAGGAAGATGAAGAGGCTGAAAAAGAGGGCAAATGAAAGTTGGGATGAGCGTGTACCAGCGAACTTTTGAGAGAATAAGAAAATGCTTTGGGAGGAGCTTGACGGTGTGAGAAAGACAAGAAAACAAATGGGAACATTGGTGAAGGAAGCAAATGGGGTAGCGGTAGCAGGCAGTGATGAGGTGGAGAGGAGATGAAGTGAGTACTCTGAAGGACTGTTGAATGTGCTTAGTGATAGGTTGGCTGATGTAGGGAGTTTTTGGGTCGTGGAGGTATGTGAATGGGTGTCATGGCAAGTGGTATGGTGAAAAGAAAAGAGGCTGAAATATGGCAAGGCGGCTTGAGTAGATGCCACTGCAATTGAGTTTCTTAATGGGATGACTGTGTTGATGAATGGTTTGCTAGGATCTTCACTGTATCTATGGAACATGGTAATGTGACAGGTTTGGCGAAAAAAGCATACATGGTGCTTCACTATGAAGGCAAGGGAAACAAAAGAGAGAGCTCGACCTGTAGAGGTACAAGTAAGTTGAGTGTAACTGATAAGTTTTATGGGAGTGTAGTGATCAATAGGGTGCTGGCATGCACAGAGTAACAGACTGAGTAGGAAAAACGTGGTTTCAGGAGTGGTAGAGGATGGGTGGATCGGGTATAGTCTTTGAGGAATATATGTCAGAAATACGGAGAGAAACAGAAGGATTTGTAAGTGGCATTCATGAATCTGGAGAAAGTACATGACAGAGTTGATAGAGATGCTTTGTGGAAGGTGTTACGAACATACAGTGCGGGAGGAAATCTATCAAAAACAGTGAGGTCCGACTTATAAACTCTCCCAGGCTAATTTCAAAACCTGACCTGCTTGCCCTGTGGCGCATTGTTGGCTCACTTTCCTTCCTCTATAGGTATTATTTTGGTTTTTGCTCTCGAGAGCTGGCTGCTAATGTGCCCTCACCAGGCAATACTAGGTAAGCTGCTGCGTCACATGATTACTGTGTGACCTTTGGCAACTCAAGGGTGGGCTGTTTTGATAACTGCTTCTCCACACTTCGAAGCTTTGAAACTCTCTACCCTTTTATGTCTTTCCCAGTAGCTATTACCTGGCACATCTTAAAATACAGGTTTTTCACTTCTCTAAAATTCTTAAATACCTTGATGTGCACTTTTGTCCGTGACTGGAGCCTCAAAAAAGAAAGAAGTGTTCGAGTAGGTAGAGAGGATAGTGAATGGTTCGTGGTGATGATAAGTATGCGGAAGGGTGTGTGATATAACCATGGCTGTTTAATCTGTTTATGGATTGGGTGGTGGAGAGGCAAATGCAAGGGTCTTGGACAGAGGAACAGGTATGAAATCTGTTAGGGTGCGGAGGCGCATGAGAAATGAGTCAATTGTTATTTTGCAGACGACATGGCTTGGTGGCGGATTAGGATGAGAAACTGCAGAAGCTGGTGTCTGAGTGTGGGAGAGAGTGAGAAAGGAAAAAGGCGACTGCAAATTCGAATAAAAGTAAGATTATTAGGTTTAGAATTGAAGACAGATAGGTTGTTTGGGGTGTGAATAAGAATGAAGAGAACTTGGAGGAAGTACAGTGTTTTTAGATACCTGGGAGTGGATATGAGTGTGACTGAAACCAAACGGAGCTAAAGTAAGGCGTGAAGTGAGTGAGGTAGCAAAGGTTGTAAGCGTTTTGAGGAAGGTGTGGAGACAGAGATGTTACAGTATGTATGCAAGTCGTGGGCCTTAGACAGAAGTGTAAAAAGAGGGTGTATGTGTTGGAAATTGACACAAGCAAGTCAAAGTTCATTCGGTAACTAATGGTTAGAATTTGTACAACGGAAGCAATGGCATGTGGATAAATAAATCCAAAATGGCAGACTAAAAGTAATAGAGTGAACAAACCCGCACTTATTCTGTGTTGTCACTAGAAAAGAAAAAAGTTAAGTAATCTAAAAGTCAATAAAATGTATATAATTCTGTAAGTGAAACTTTTGAGGACTCGGGGAACGACAAATGACCTCCGTCCTCAACAAACACACTGTAATGAAATCTAGTGAGTAAATATACCGAGGCAGACGGACGCACAGGCATTCATTACACGGTCTACGTTATATAAATAGGGAAAAATCGTGATGCTGACATTTGCCACCGATTTATATATATATATATATATATATATATATATATATATATATATATATATATATATATATATTGGAAAGGATCACAATTTTGTGCATGATCAGGTATATTCCTATGAGTCCACGGGGAAAATGAAACAGATAAGTTCTCAAGTGCACTTTCGTGTAATAATCACATCATTAGGGGAGATACAAGAGATAAATATAACAGTCAGTTGATATACAACGAAGAGACGTAGCTAGGATGCCATTTGGTAAACATATGATTGTCCAAGACAGACAACAAGCGCATCATAAACTTATTATGTGGAAAAATTTTTATCAACAGTAAGTTATTCAATCTGTATATACCTCCACCATATTAAGGTTATAATTCTTTGTGTATTTGATAATAGAAGATTCAATGATATTTCTCGTGGTAATGGAGTTAGAGTTGATAACTGAGATGGCATTACTCTAGTCAATACAAAGATCATAGTTTTTAACGTGATCAAAGAAGACATTTGAGTCTTGTCCTGATCTTATACTGTAATTATGTTGCTGAAGTCTAACAGGAAGATCCTTACCCGTCTGCCCAACATAAAACTTATCACAATTTCTATATGGCACTTTATAGATGCATCCAGGAAAATTTTCTGGTGAGTTCCTGATTAAGATATTCTTTATAGTATTATTGTTGCTGAAGGCAACATTTACATTAAAGAATTTAAGCAACATGGGAAGTAAAGTATAATTATTAATAAAATGGAGAACTAAAAGATTCTTGGTGTCAATAGGAGGTTTGGGCTCAACTCTAAAAAATTATTTTTTGATAAATTCAGGGATTTATCAATAGATTATATCCTCTCAAACTCATATACATATATACATATATATATATATATATATATATATATATATATATATATATATATATATATATATATATACATATATACATATATATATATATATATATATATATATATATATATATAAATATATATATATATATATATATATATATATATATATATATATATATATATATATATATATATATATATATATCAAGATAACAACAAACTACCGTGGAGGGTAAAACCAGTAAGCCCACAAGTTATAGCAAGGCGGAGACGCCAAGCTTTCGTCTGTTTCTCATGACGTCTTTAGGGCGACAAGTTGTACTATATTAACAAGGAAGGGTTGCATGTAGCGGCAAGAAGGGACTTACAGCACCTGAGGGAGTGACATGAACTCAACCCTCGGTGGGGAGCGGGAGAGAAGAAGGATGTACAAAACTGATAAAATTCTAGCAAAATATACATGTATACCTCCGCTCAAAAACCAAGGTTTGTACAGACGTAAGAATGTGGTGAGGTCAGGTCACGCGATGATCAAGTGTAGCCTTCTTCTTCCTCTCTCTCTCTCTCTCTCTCTCTCTCTCTCTCTCTCTCTCTCTCTCTCTCTCTCTCTCTCTCTCTCTCTCTCTTACCATAGGTTGATCTCAGGTCGCTGTAAAGTCCATCTTCCCGTCACACATAACCCTAACTTGTTAATGGACAACTCATCCGTCCCTCTTCGTCGCTTTTGACAACATGCAGGAGATACGTGGGTTTAACTCGATGGAAAAATTAACATAGATGCTCAAAGCTTTCGACTGCATTTCAGGCTATTTTCAAGGACATAGAATCAATAGGAACAAGAGAATGTATACAAAACTAGACTTCACCACATCTGACGACACAAGGAACAGTTCATCTGGGAAACATGGAAAAGTTGACCTGAACGGTATAATGACCCGTTCCTTTACCTGGCAGAGGACGTCAGGTCAGCTACTGTGTTCTTAATTCTGTCACATTTCAACCCAGATTTCAGTAAGGCATTATCTAATTCATACATTCCTTCATTCATATTCGTGGTGCTGTTAACTTTGGTAAGAGACGATTCAACAATAAGCCTTCTTATACATGACAAACAAGCGTAATTCTTCTTAATATCGCGTTTGATTCCGAGGTTGGGTTGCATTCTTTCTTTTCAATAACTGAAGCACAAGTAAATTGGGAGGTAGGTTTGAATGGAGAAAAACTGGAGGAAATGAAGTGTTTTAGATATCTGGGAGTGGATTTGGCATCGGATGGAACCATGGGAGCGGAAGTGAGTCACAGGGTGGGGGAGGGGGCGAAGGTTCTGAGAGCGTTGAAGAATGTGTGGAAGGCGAGAACATTATCTCGGAAAGCAAAAATGGGTATGTTTGAAGGAATAGTGATTCCAACAATGTTATATGGTTGTGAGGCATGGGCTATAGATAGGGTTGTTCGGAGGAGGGTGGATGTGTTGGATATGAGATGTTTGAGGACAATATGTGGTGTGAGTTGGTTTGATCGAGTAAGTAATGAAAGGGTAAGAGAGATGTGTGGTGATAAAAAGAGTGTGGTTGAGAGAGCAGAAGAGGGTGTATTGAAATGGTTTGGTTACATGCAGAGAATGAGTGAGGAAAGATTGACAAAGAGGATATACGTGTCAAAGGTGGAGGGAACGAGAAGTGGGAGACCAAATTGGAGGTGGAAGGATGGAGTGAAAAAGATTTTGAGCGATCGGGGCCTGAACATACAGGAGGGTGCGTGCAAGGAAGAGAGTTAATGGTAACGATGTGGTATACCGGGGTAGACGTTGCTGTCAATGGATTGAACCAGGGTATGTGAAGCGTCTAGGGTAAACCATGGAAAGTTTTGTGGGGTCTGGATGTGGAAAGGGAGCTGTGGTTTCGGTGCATTACACATGACAGCTAGAGACAGTGCGAACGAATGTGGCCTTTGTTGTCTTTTCCTAGCGAGTCTTTCATGAGCACGTTCCTCAATCTACTGCCGTTTTCAAATGCAATGTTAACATCAACTTCCTTAAGTAGTTGGAGGCAGTCCTAGAAACTTCTTATACAGCATACTAGATTTTTAGTGTTATAGGACTTCTTAACTTTTGAAAGATATATTTTCCTGGCACTATAATGAGAGTTGTCAGTGAAGAGTTTGGGATACTTAAAGGATGATGTCACATGACATACTTTAAGGGGCTGGTTTAAGGCCCATGACCTAAGAATACTAAACCCACAACTTCGTGCGGCAAAAACCTAAAAGAGACCATTGGAATAAGAAACAACCAACGTAAGTGGATAAATGTCAGAGAAAATGGGATACGTATGGCTTCACAACACGTCTGTATTCAAGCCTGGTCTTGTAAGATCTCATCTTCCCCGGTAGACAGAGAGTGATGTGAGGCTTCTGCTTCTGATAAGGATTGCATATACATAAATCAATATATATATATATATATATATATATATATATATTGTTAGAAGCAGTGAAAAGTTTTTATCGAGGATGTAAGGCATGTGTACGTGTAGGAAGAGAGGAAAGTGATTGGTTCTCAGTGAATGTTGGTTTGCGGCAGGGGTGTGTGATGTCTCCATGGTTGTTCAATTTGTTTATGGATGGGGTTGTTAGGGAGGTAAATACAAGAGTCTTGGAAAGAGGGGCAAGTATGAAGTCTGTTGGGGATGAGAGAGCTTGGGAAGTGAGTCAGTTGTTGTTCGCTGATGATACAGCGCTGGTGGGGGATTCATGTGAGAAACTGCAGAAGCTGGTGACGGAGTTTGGTAAAGTGTGTGGAAGAAGAAAGTTAAGAGTAAATGTGAATAAGAGCAAGGTTATTAGGTACAGTAGGGTTGAGGGTCAAGTCAATTGGGAGGTGAGTTTGAATGGAGAAAAACTGGAGGAAGTGAAGTGTTTTAGATATCTGGGAGTGGATCTGTCAGCGGATGGAACCATGGAAGCGGAAGTGGATCATAGGGTGGGGGAGGGGGCGAAAATTTTGGGAGCCTTGAAAAATGTGTGGAAGTCGAGAACATTATCCCGGAAAGCAAAAATGGGTATGTTTGAAGGAATAGTAGTTCCAACAATGTTGTATGGTTGCGAGGCGTGGGCTATGGATAGAGTTGTGCGCAGGAGGATGGATGTGCTGGAAATGAGATGTTTGAGGACAATGTGTGGTGTGAGGTGGTTTGATCGATTAAGTAACGTAAGGGTAAGAGAGATGTGTGGAAATAAAAAGAGCGTGGTTGAGAGAGCAGAAGAGGGTGTTTTGAAATGGTTTGGGCACATGGAGAGAATGAGTGAGGAAAGATTGACCAAGAGGATATATGTGTCGGAGGTGGAGGGAACGAGGAGAAGAGGGAGACCAAATTGGAGGTGGAAAGATGGAGTGAAAAGGATTTTGTGTGATCGGGGCCTGAACATGCAGGAGGGTGAATTGGAGCGATGTGGTATACAGGGGTTGACGTGCTGTCAGTGGATTGAATCAAGGCATGTGAAGCGTCCGGGGTAAACCATGGAAAGCTGTGTAGGTATGTATATTTGCGTGTGTGGACGTGTGTATATACATGTGTAGGGGGTGGGTTGGGCCATTTCTTTCGTCTGTTTCCTTGCGCTACCTCGCAAACGCGGGAGACAAAAAAAAAAAAAAAAAAAAAAAAAAAAAAAAATATATATATATACATATATATATATATATATATATATATATATATATATATATATATATATATATATATATATATACATTCTTGATTGCCGTTTCTCATCTGTTCACTTCCATTCTCTAGCCGTCATGTGTAAAGCATCGAAACCTCAGCTCCCAATCCACAACCAGGCCCCACAGACCTTTCCATGGTTTCCCCCAGACGATTCACACGTCCTGGTTCAGCCCATTGAGAGCACGTAGACCCTTGTATACCAACATCGTTCCAATTCATTCTATTCCATACATACCTTTCACCCTCCTGCATGTTCAAGTTCCATTCACTCAAAATCTCCAGTTTGATCTCCTTCTCCCCATCCCTTCCACTTCTGACACACACATATCCTCTCTGTCAACTTCTCCTTACTCACTGTCTCCTTATGTCCAAACCATTTTAGGACACCCTTTTTCAGCTCTTCCAACCAAAGTTTAGTTTTCTTTCACCACACTTCTCTCTTACCCTTTTCTTACTTACTCTAGGAATCCACCTCACAACACACATTGTCACCAAACATTTCATTCACAACATATCCATCCTCCTCTGCTCATCCTCATCTTCAGCCCATGCCTCTCAGCCAAATAACATCGTTGGAACTCATTTTCGCCCTCCCAGATAACTACCTTTCATTCCACATATTCTTCAATGTTCCAAGAACCTTTGCCCCCTCACCTACACTTCCGTGTCTATGGTCCATTTGCCGTCTTGTCCACTCCCAGGTATCTAAAACACTTCACCTCTTCCATTTTTTCCCGTTCAAAGGCACATCCCAACCGACCTGTTCCTTTACCATCCTAAACTTAATGACCTTAATTTCATTCACATTTACTCTCAACTTCCTCGTTTCATACGCTTTTCCAAACTCAGTCACCAACTTCTGCAATTTCTCACTCGATTATACCACTTGTTTTATGTCATCTGGAAACAACAAATGACTTATTTTCCAGGCCTCCTCATCCTTTACAGACTGCATACCTGCCCTTCGCTCCAGGAATCTTGCATTTACTTCTCTCAATAACTCATCCTTAAACAAATCAAACTGGTTCTGGAGGTGCCCGTGGCGACTCACGTCTTCCCCATAATGCTTCATGAGCATTATCTGAGGTGGCTTAAGATGTCACATTGCCCGCCACTCCTTGTCTACTCAGTCCCTAAATCATCTAAGTATATATCGAGGATCAGTTTTAAATAGTGGTGGAACCACCGTTCCTGACCTAGATGACTTCTGGCGACTGCCTCACACACGCCAAGTGACATTAGTACACTTCCTCACATCACTGACGTTAGAACTTCCCACACACCACATTTGCTGAGTTTTTGCTTCGCATCAGTGAGGTCAACACATCCATCACATCAGCGACATAAGCGCGTCTCTCTCGTCAATGAATCAGAAACCTTCCTCATATTAATGAGGTTATTGCCTCCCAAACACCGATGATTTCAGCGCATCTCGTATAACACTGGGGAGAGCGTTCTCTCCCATACCGATCAACCCGATGTGTCTTTGACTATAACAAAGACACTCCCATTGTGACACCAAATAGTAGCAGTGCTCCCGTTTCATGAACGAAGTAAATGACTCGAACGGTGAAATAATTTCCTGCTTTATTTCAGGTCGGTGAAGCCGCCAGTGCTTCTTTTTCATCAGCGAAGTTCAAGTCTGTTGCATCACGGGACTTATTGTCCTCGATACCTTGACATCACATTTTCTAACTATATATCGTTCGTATGTTTCATATATCTCACACAGTTGTTGGTTATACCGCCTTTATATTATATGCGCGAGTGTTTTCTTCACACTAGTTACTGCCAGAATTATCTTCACACCAGCATGGTCAGCCTCTGCACTACACCACCATGGTCAGTATCTCCTTCACACCACCATTATCACACCAGCATGGTCAGTGTCAGCCTCACACCACCATGGTTAGGGTCTGCTTCATACCACCATGGTCAGCGTCTGTACGACACCACCATGGTTAGTGTCTGTTTCACACCACCATGGTCAGTGCCTACCTGACGCCAGTGCCTCTGTATGGTGCCAGCACACATATGGTCGACCTAGCCTTCACTTCCGGGATGAGCAACACAAACCATGGCCTGTCGTTGGACCAGAAGCTTTATAGCTATTTCATGCCTTGTCGACCCGTGTCAGTCAAACATCCCCGCCCACACCTGAGGGGTCACGTTGTCTATAATTCTGAACATCCAGTAAACCCGGAACAAGACTTTCATCGGCTCATTTTTAAGCCTGGGTTCAGTACAATATTCCCTCTATTAATATCATGCTCTTTCTAAAAGCCTAAAGGTCGATTTTCTACAGCTACGAAAACTAAACGCTTAATGGCAACGGTTACTGAACTTAGCTACATTTTTCTCGCCCTAAATTTTATGTGAGATGTGAAATATACCAAGGTTTACTGACTTCTTTACTTGTAACCTAACTCTTAATTATCAATTTCTAACTTGGGAGTTTATGTATGCACTGTATAGGGAAAGTCTAAAATGGTATGAAACAAGGTGCTGTTTGCTAATACAGTTCAAATGTGAGTATTCATCATAAAGTTATACCCAAGAGTTTACAAGAAGTGTGGAATGATCACACACACACACACATACACACACACACACACACACACACACACACATACACACACACACACACACACACACACACACACACACACACACACACACACACACAAGGAAACAGACGAAAGAATGGCCCAACACACCCACATACACATGTATATACATACACGTCACACACGCACACATACATACCCATACATTTTAAGGTATACAATATATACATACACAGACATATACATATATCCACATGCACATAATTCATACTTGCTGCCTTTATTCATAGACAGATAGATAACAGACAGACAAGGAGAGAGAAAAGAGTACAAATATGTTATATATATAAAAAGTTCGAAGACCGGGCACCGCGAGTATAAACCCCTCCCCCAGTAACACGCCAACAGTAATCTCATATGGTAAGCCCATGCATCAGTCACACACACACACACACACACACACACACACACACACACACACACACGCACGCATATTTTCCCACGAGTCTGTGATCTTAATGAAATCCGTGAACTATATGCGTTCGTCATTCGTTATTGGCATTAAAGTTTTTTTTTTCATTTTCTTTCTATACCGACACAAGATTCTTCATACGTCAGATTATAATTATCAGAGATTATGTGCCATTCAGTTATCGAACAGCGGGTGGGTAACGATCTCAGAGATTAAGCTACGCACACCAGAGCAGGACCCCGTTCCTTACTCAGTCAGGCGTCGCACTTCA
Organism: Panulirus ornatus; assembly: GCF_036320965.1. Lineage (NCBI taxonomy): Eukaryota > Metazoa > Arthropoda > Malacostraca > Decapoda > Palinuridae > Panulirus > Panulirus ornatus. Next base: position 11,446,989 of record NC_092224.1, read on the forward strand.
GCAGGACACAGGTACTGACGAAGGCACACATATCCAGGCAGATCTTGACGGAGGAAGTTCAGCTCCTGGACATATCCGTAAACTAACAGTAAATCCTCTACACAATCCAGACAGATATGCAAGATCTATGAAAGAAAAATGAGAGTATTTCGGAATCTTCAAACACGAGAAATGAAGCAATTTAAAAAGAAAAACTGCAAAAGTGGTTATTTACTTTCTCTACGCCCTCTTTGCTGGTGAACTCATCAAATCTCTCGCATAGATGAAAACTTGTTGCAATCATCGAGAAACGGACAAATCTGTTACGGAAGATGGGAAAAAAGTTTCGAAATTTTTACTGAAGAATTTACAGTCTAGAGCGAATTGTTTTATGGGGCGAGTCGTTCCTGAATGATAAATCGGAGTTTTATATATATACATATATATATATATATATATATATATATATATATATGTATATATATATATATATATATATATATATATATATATATATATATATATATCCGCAACGGAACCGGGGTAAATCAAATTATCCAAACTCACAGAAAACGAACCCAGGAGTCCCAAGCTTTCGTCTGTATGAATGAATGTGGCATATGCGCTTTCACTATTATGTAACATTTCCATGGGATTCAATGAAAAATAGTTGCTCCCGAGAATTTATGATTTTGCTTTTATTTGGTTTCGGTATATTGACGATGTTTTATGCCATGGCTAGAGAAGAAAGATATCGATAAATGTATAAATAATTTAAACAATTTGGTGCCAAACCTAAAACTTGAGGAGGAAAAATAAGTAAATAGTACACTATCTTTTCTAGATGTTCTAATAGCAAAATCTGAAAATGGATTCAAATCTAAGGGTCATAAGTAGCCTACTTACAATGATAGATACAATCACTATTTTTCTAACCACAGCAACTCCATCAAGATGTCCCACAGAGCATCAAGTTGGGGCAGCTCTACCTCATCATCAACGACACCCTGAGGGACATAAACGACCGCTGGAAGCATGAACACAACTCCATCTTTGGCATCACCACCAACAACTCTCTTGACTTCAGTGTCCTTCAGCACATCATCAACCACCTTCAGGAGTGGACTACGGCCAACGATGTCACCATCAACCACACTAAGACGGTGATGATGCACATCAATCTGGGTGCACACAACATCCTGCTCCCTGACATCACACTAGCCTTGACGTCCTCCAGGTAGTGTCACAGACTTCAGATGTCTTGGTATAACAACAGAAGACGATTTAAACTGGAAGAGTCATCTCAGCGATATCATCAAATCTTCCTCATACCGTCTGTACCTTCTCCGCCAACTGAGAATACTAGGCGTCCCGAAATTTAAGCTCAGGAATGTCTATACCGCCTCCAGTCTACCTATGCTCACCTACGCCTCCCCAGTCTAGTCCTCCTCACGAACAGCCGCACAGGGGAACTAGCTAGGAAGAGTGCAAAAAGAGCATCTAACACCACTTACCAAGAGGTCCTCATCTCGTTGAACTTGTCCACCCTTTCCGACCAACGCCGGCAGCTCACACGGCAGTTTGGGAGTAAACTGCTGATACCTCCCCATCACCGACACCTCCTCTCCCCTGATGCTCCATACCCACGGACCGCATATATGGAAAGAAATTCAGTACTCAGTTGATATACAAGGAATAGACGTAGCTAGGACGTCATTTGCTAAACTTGTTTACGGCGTCCTAGCTACGTCTCTTCCTTGCATATCAACTGACTATTATATTTCTTTCTTGTACCCTCCCTAATGATGTGATCATTACACGAAAGTGCACTTGGGAACTTATCGTATTTCATTTCCCCGTGGATTAGAAGGAATATATATATATATATATATATATATATATATATATATATATATATATATATATATATATATATATATATATCACAGACTGAAATGGTAATATCATAGTTGGAGGCGTGTGTCGCCGGTGAGAGACGTGTGATGGAGCCCAGGGAAAGTAAACCACCTGCGTTGGAAGTTGGTGATCAGCCGAACTGACGGTAACTGACAGGTGCCAATTACCCGCTGCCGTGATAAGTGATCCTTATCTTGCTCGTTAACGATTCCCAAGCTGAAGCAGATCTGTAATCTAACGAAGCTTATCTGATGGATGAAGGGCTTAACCAACCCTAATCATTACCCCGGCGACTTAATGATCACAGACACGCCTAACAA